>NC_141886.1:7921451-8224481 GCF_030686135.1 Camelina sativa | reverse complement strand
TCTTTTAACTACTTTTTCATTGGCGATTATGTATTTTCATTACTTCAGTTTTCCTTTTTATTCAATGCAATTCTTATTCGTTTATGTTTTCATATTGTTTGCCATGAGATCTGAGTAGTGAATCAAGGTTTCTAAGGATGGGATAGGCGAGTATGTGTTCTTGATCGATTAGGATCTCTTAGCTTGATTGCTTTTATGAAATTTCCTTTCTAGATTGGTATGCTTAATGCTAGTTTCAGACCAGAGGTTGAGATTAGATCGAGGATGTTTTGCCATCGAGAGATGTTCGTTGAAATGCTTGAACCAACCAATGCTAGAGATTTACTCACTTAGCCTAAGAGATTAGATGTGTAAGGAATTTATTAACAATAATGAATCGGATTTTAATGCATGCTTAGTCATATATCTCCAATGAGAGTTGGGTAGGGAAGTGATTAAGGTTGATTTTTCTTACCACGTTAGTGGATTTGCAAAGTCTAGAGGTTCATTGTCTAGGGAATATTTTGCTTGAGACATGTGAGATATCCCAAATTGATCAGGAGCACTTATGAGTCGATTACCCTATCCTTAGGAGCTTTCGTATTTGATTGTTTGTCTTTTGTCTATAACTCGATCCTTTACCCAAACTGGAACTCGATCACCAGCCTTGTGTACACCCTCGAGTTGTTCATCTTTGTGTTCTTGATTCTTCAGTTATCCGACCACCCACTCGATCCGGTACTCGATTGCTTGCATCGTATACTTAGGTCGTGTGGTTCTTGTTTTTATTTCATTTTTGTTTACCTTAAGTTGATAGTCAAAAACCCACACCATTGCTTGGCTTGACTTGCATTGTTCTGATCATATCTTATCTGCTAACATCACAACCATTTGGATAGATAACCCTTTGTACTACAATTTCATAGGAAATTGATACCCTGGGTAAAAATCTTCTTATCAATTTGGCGTCTTTGCTATTTGGTTGAATTTTGTTTGTTACATTTAAGATTTTGGCACTTGCTATATCAAGTTCTTTTTATCTCATACAATTCCGTACTGACTTGATTACTTGCGTGTTTTGTTGTTTTGCCTTTCAGGAACAACCCGAGGACTCACCCGACCTGTCACTCGATCACCTGGATCGGGTCGACCTTCGTGTACTCACTCAGTTAACTGATTGTGCATGCAAACACGATCCAAGGGTATCCAACACTTGAGTCCTTTAATCGACAACATCGACAAGCCAAGGTTACTCCGACAACAACAAGCACAACAACCGCAACCAACAACAATTGAGGAGGTCATGAATAATCAGAATGGTCCACTAGCTCCTCAAGAGAGGACCAACATAGGAGCAGGAGATGCTCCATCTACTCATACTCAAAGGCATGGCACTGTGCCACCTGCTGTTCAAAACAACAATTTTAAGATCAAGGGTAGTCTCATCCAGATGATTCTGAGCAACAAGTTTTATGGCCTGTCGATGGAGGACCCATTGGATCATTTGGATGAGTTTGATAGGCTCTGTAACCTCACAAAAATCAATGGAGTTAGCGAAGATGGATTCAAGCTTCGGCTTTTCCCATTTTCTTTGGGTGATAAAGCACACGTTTGGGAGAAATCACTTCCGAAGGAGTCTATCACCACGTGGGAAGCATGAAAAAAGGCGTTCCTCGCCAAATTCTTCTCCAACTCCAGAACTGCAAGGCTACGGAATGACATCTCCAACTTTGTTCAGAAAAACAACTAGACGTTCTGTGAAGCCTAGGAATGTTTCAAGGGATACACCAGCCGATGTCCGCATCACGGATTCAGCAATGCTTCATTGCTAAGTACACTTTACCGCGGCGTAGTCCATAAGATTCGTATGTTGCTAGACACCACCAGCAATGGAAATTTTCTCAACAAGGATGTTGATGAAGGTAGGGACCTGGTGGAGAACTTACCCCAATCTGATGGGCAAAACGATGAGGAGTATGATTGCACCATACGATCATCCGGAGAGGACTATTCAACGTATAAGCGAGACATGAAAGCCCTCAATGACAAATTGGACAAACTCCTCAACCAGCAACAACATGTCCATTCAATCTCAGAGGAAGACCAGTTTCAGCAGAAAGATGGGGAGAATCCTCAGCTAGAGGATGTGAACTACATCAACAATCAAGGGGGTTGCAATAAAGGGTAAAACAACTACAAACCAAACCCTAATCTCTCCTACCGTAAACCTAATGTTGCTAATCCTCAGGATCAAATCTACCCATCCGCAGTCCAAGGGAACCAAGGACAGCCAAAGCCTTTTGTCCAATACAATCAAGGCTATGCTCCTAAGCAGCAGTACTCCAGCAATTACCACCAACCAATAGCACCACTTGGATTCCCACCACAACAATGATCACAGAACCAACCTCATGAGGCTGACCTATGCGGTTTGATCCAGCAAATCATCCAACGCCAAGCATCGACAACGATGGACAACGCCAACCGGTTTGCCGAGATGAGCACCAAGATCGACTCTAGATACAATGACATCAATGCTAAGTATGATTCCCTAAATACTAAGTTGAGATACCTCAAGGGCCAACCCATCACACAACAGCCTCAAAAGCATGGCCAGCTACCTGGTAAATCTGTTCAAAACCCAAAGGATTATGCTACTGCCCAGACAATCATTGTTGAAGATGTCGATGATTACCTCAATCAGGACAGTCACGAGTAATATGGGGAGGATATGGATCACAATGGGATCTATGAGCACCAATACTACTTATCCGAGTATCAACCTTACCCTGCATCCGATTAGACCGATTGAGTTGGCGATCGAGCACCAGCTCAAGAATCCCTAACCGATGCATCAGGCTGAATCTAATGCTTTACCCGATGATAGTGATCGGATGAGCCATCGGACAGACTTCTAGATGACAGATTGATCTCAACTCCCTTCAGCTGAGGAAGGGGAATTGGAGGAAATATTTAGAGCAGCTCTTGACATCCAATTAGAGGCGCTTCCTGAGCGTATGTCTAACCGGAATGCCCCCCCCCCCCTCCTAAGTTTTTGCCACCACACGCTCTTAGAGAGGAAATCATGAAAGAGACGGCTCCGAGGGAGATGGAAGTAAAGGAAGCTGTTAAAGAAATTGGGAATGCAATCCTGAGAAGTGGAGTGTGTTTAGATCCTGAACTAAGGATCAATGAGAAACTGGAGGACCCCGACTCCTTCACTCTGTCATGTTCAATAGGCCTTCGGATCTTCACCAATTGCATGTGCGATTTGGGAGCTTCAGTTAGTATCATGCCACTTTCAGTTTCCAACAAGATGGGTTTCAACAATTTTAAACCAAGTAGCCTATATTTGGTCTTAGCTGATAGGACAATTAGACATCCGCATGGTATCCTGGAAAACTTGCCTCTCATGATCGGAAGTGATATGATAATGGAAAGCAATGAGGATGATCAAGTGTAAGCTGAGCTTGTTCCTGAGGATGTTATGCTTGTACCAGTTGCACCAATGACAAGGGCAAGGACCAGACAGCTTGCTGGAGCTGTTCAGTTGATATTTGAAGATATTTGGAGCAAAGAGAACATGGGAAATTGTATTGGAGATGATATCTATCAAGTCCAATCCACTTTAAGCCTAATACAAGCCCAAGAAAGCCCAAAATAATCATTTTATTTTGTGGTAAAAAAAGAGTGACGAAAATAAGAGATACATGCATCAAGAGTCACTTTGGAAACATGCACCAAGAGTTGGGTCTTCATTCAACTTAGTATCTTTAATGTTTTTAGTTTCAAGAATAATCAATACTTGGCTTTGTGACCAAGTTTTCTATCCCTATATAAACACATGTAATCTCATTTGAGAAATCATTCAATCAAGAAATCTTTTATCTTTTATTTGAGAGTGGTTAACTCCTTTGTTCCTTTGGAACTTGTTCTTTCTCCTTGGTGGGTTACAACAAAGAGTTTTCGGTATATCAAGTGATTCTGCCGCACTTGACGTCGCCATTCATTAGCTGAGGATTGAAGAGTCGTTTTAAGAGAGTCTAGAGCACAAGGATTTTTGGGATTCGTCTCACGCCTTGTCATCTGTCTCTGTGAAGCTTCTATCTAAAGTTCCACCGCCTTGCTTTGTTTGGTTTGTTTTAAGAGAGTTTGGGGCATAAGGATTTTCGAGTTCATCTCACGCCTTATCATCCAGCTTCGCGAGCCATCGGAGTTCTAGGATTATCAGTCTACCTTGGGAGGATCACATCAAGTGGTATCAGAGCCCGCTCAAGGACTTTTGGTATTCTTGTAATCAAAACCTTTCATCTTCTCATCTATCCATCTTTTCATCTCTTTCTTTCATCTTCTATCTTTTATTTTCTTTCTTTCATCTTCCAGCTTCGCGAGCCATCGGAGTTCTAGGATTATCAGTCTACCTAGGCGTAACAGAAATGAAGAGGACGACTACTACAACCAAAGAAGCAATTCGTCTAGTGAGGGTCAAACGCGTCCAAGACGAAACAGAGAGGCTAGAGGGAGAAATGATGATGATTTGAGAGGGTTCAAACTGAAAATACCACCATTCTATGGAAAGAATGATCCAGATGCGTACTTGGAGTGGGAAAAGAAAATGGAGTTAGTCTTTAGATGTCAAGACTATTCAGACCGCAAGAAGGTTCAAGTAGCTGCTACAGAGTTTTATGATTATGCGGTCAATTGGTGGGATCAACTGGTTACTAGTAGGATGCACCGACGAGTCCAGCCTGTTGACACATGGGATGAATTGAAGACAGTTATGAGAAAGAGGTTTGTGCCCAGCCACTACAACAGAGAGTTGCATCAGAAATTGAGACGTCTAAGTCAAGGCAGCAAGAGTGTAGAGGATTACTTCCAGGAGATGGAGTCTCTTATGATTAAAGCTGATATTGAAGAAGAAGTAGATGCAACTATGGCGAGGTTTCTAGGAGGATTGGCCAGAAATATTCAAGATCAAATGGAGTTGCAGACCTATGAGGACTTGGAAGAGATGTTGCACAAGGTGATTCTGATTGAGGAGCAACTTAAGAGAAAGAACAATACTAGACAAGTCGCTGGTTCTTGTTCAAAGCCGAGTTACTACAATGAGGATAAGTCAAGTTTTCGGCATAGGACAGACTTCAAACCAAATGTGGGAGCTAAGCCAAATGTTGTTGGACAAGAGTCAAAAGGAAAAGCGGAGGCTACTCACACTAGGAACCGAGATATCCAATGCTTCAGATGTCATGGGATAGGACACTATGCTAGCCGATGTCCAAACCAGCGAACCATGATATTGATGGAGAATGGAGAGATTGAAACCGAGGAAGAGAAAGAATGTGATTCTACTTCATGTTTGGAAGAACATGAGGTTTGTGCTACAGAGGGGAAATTTTTGGTTACGCGAAGAGCTTTGGTGATGCAAGACAAGGTCCAGGAAGTAGAACAACGAGAAAACTTGTTCCACACAAGGTGTTTGGTGAAGGATAAAGTGTGCAGTCTTATCATTGATGGAGGAAGCTGTATTAATGTTGCAAGCACTATTTTGGTGGAGAAGCTGAAGTTGGACACAAAGAAGCATCCCAGACCATATAATCTTCAGTGGTTGAATAACCAGAGGAATATGAAGGTTAACCAGCAAGTGTTGATTCCCTTATCCATTGGAAAGTATGAAGATAAAGTGTTGTGTGATATATTGCCCATGAAAGCAAGTCACATTATGTTGGGAAGGCCATGGCATTTTGATCGCAAGGTTAATCATGACGGCTACACCAACAAACATTCTTTTGAGCACAAAGGGAAGAAGATAACACTAGTTCCATTAACACCACAAGAGGTTTACGAAGATCAGCTGCAACTTGGAAAGAACAATGTGAGTGAACCCCTAAACACTAAAAACCATAAAGAAGAGAGTGAGAGTTTGAGAAAAACCCAGCAAAAGGCCTTTGAGAGTAACCCCGTGAGACAATCTAACTTCTTTGTGAGAGAAAGTGAGATAATGAGAGCTTTATTTTTGGATCAACCTATCATTGTGCTTATGTACAAGGAAACTCTCATGAGTTTGACTAATCTTGAGCCGAATTTTCCGAGCAATATTGTTTCCCTTTTGCAGGACTATGAAGATGTTTTCCCAGAAGAAGATCCAGATGGTTTGTCACCAATTCGGGGAATTGAACATCAAATAGACTTTGTCCCAGGAGCTTCACTTCCTAATAGGCCAGCCTATAGAACCAATCTTGTGGAAACAAAGGAGCTGCAGAAACAAGTCAGTGAGCTCATGGAAAAGGGATACATTAGGGAGAGCATGAGCCCATGTGTTGTGCCGGTGTTACTTGTGCCAAAAAAAAGATGGTAGTTGGAGAAAGTGCGTGGAATGCAGAGCCATCAACAATATCACTGTAAAGTATCGCCACCCTATCCCTCGCTTAGATGACATGCTAGATGAGTTACATGGGTCTTGTGTGTTTTCTAAAATTGATCTTAAGAGTGGATATCACCAAATTCGTATGAAGGAGGGTGATGAGTGGAAAACTGCATTTAAGACTAAGCATGGATTATATGAATGGCTTGTGATGCCTTTTGGGTTAACAAATGCACCTAGTACTTTTATGAGGTTAATGAATAATGTCTTGAGAGCATTCATAGGAGTTTTTGTGGTTGTTTATTTTGATGATATCCTGATATATAGTCGAAGCATAGATGACCATGTAGAGCATTTCAAAACTGTTTTAGATGTTCTAAGGAGGGAGCAACTGTTTGCCAATTTCAAGAAATGCACTTTTTGCACAGATAACCTTGTTTTTCTAGGATTTTTTATGAGTGCACAGGGCATTAAGGTCGACGAAGAGAAGGTTAAGGTAATTCGAGAGTGGCCTAGTCCAAAGACGGTTTGTGAAGTCAGGAGTTTCCATGGTCTTGTCGGCTTCTACCGGAGATTTGTGAAGGATTTCAGCACCATTTCTGCTCCTCTCACTGAGGTTATCAAGAAAGACGTTGGATTTAAATGGGAGACAGCACAAGAAGAAGCATTTCAACTCTTGAAACAAAAACTAACTTCTGCACCTCTTCTTTCTTTACCAGATTTTAAGAAAACTTTTGAAATTGAATGTGATGCTTATGGTGTAGGAATTGGAGCTGTGTTGATGCAAGAGAAGAAACCGATTTCTTATTTCAGTGAGAAACTTGGAGGAGCAACCTTGAATTATCCAACTTATGACAAGGAGTTGTATGCCTTGGTTAGAGCGCTACAAACTTGGCAACACTATCTTTGGCCGAAAGAGTTTGTGATTCACACAGATCATGAATCTCTAAAGCACTTGAGAGGTCAACAAAAGCTAAACAAGCGCCATGCTCGATGGGTTGAGTTCATATAAACATTTCCATATGTCATTCAATACAAACAAGGTAAAGACAATGTTGTTGGCGATGCTTTGTCAAGAAGGTATGTGCTTATCTCTACTCTTGATGTTAAGTTGTTAGGCTTTGAACAACTTAAGGAGATGTATGTTACTGATTATGAGTTCAAAGAAGATTTCCAAGCTTGAGAAAAGTTTGCTCATGGAAAATACTTTCAGCATGAAGGATTTTTATTCTATGAAAATCGTTTGTGTGTGCCTAATTGTTCTTTGAGAGATTTGCTTGTCAGAGAAGCTCATGGAGGAGGATGAATGGGACATTTTGGAGTTGCCAAAACACTTAGTGTTATGCAGGATCACTTCTACTAGCCGCATATGAAGAGAGATGTGGAAAGGATTTGCGGAAGCTGTGTCACTTGCAAGCAAGCCAAGTCTAAAGTACAACCCCATGGTTTGTATACTCCTTTACCCATTCCTACTGATCCTTGGACTGATATTTCAATGGATTTTGTGCTAGGACTGCCTAGAACCAAGAGAAGTAGAGATTCTGTCTTTGTGGTTGTTGATAGATTTTCTAAGATGGCACACCTCATTCCATGTCACAAAACTGATGATGCTTCAAACGTTGCTGATTTATTCTTTAGAGAAGTTGTTCGATTGCATGGCATGCCTAGAACTATTGTTTCTGATAGGGATACTAAGTTCTTAAGCTATTTCTTGAAAACTTTGTGGTCTAAGTTAGGGACTAAGATGTTGTTTTCAACAACTTGTCATCCTCAAACTGATGGACAAACTGAAGTAGTGAATAGAACTTTGTCTACACTTTTGCGTGTTATCATTAAGAAGAACATCAAATCTTGGGAAGATTGTTTGCCTCATGTTGAGTTTGCATATAATCATTCAGTTCATTCTGCTACTAAGTATTCCCCTTTCCAAATTGTTTATGGTTTTAACCCTTTAACACCTTTGGATCTAATTCATTTACCTTTGAGTGAAAGAGTTAGTATGGATGGGAAAAAGAAAGCTGAACTTGTCAAGCAGATTCATGAGAAAGCACGACTCAATATTGAAGCAAGAACAAAGCAATATGAGAAGCAAGCAAACAAAGGAAGACGACAGCTGGTTTTTGAAGTGGGAGATCTATTATGGATACACTTGAGAAAGGAATGTTTCCCAGCTGAAAGAGAGTCTAAACTAATGCCAAGGGTCGATGGTCCATTCAAAGTCTTGAAGAAAATCAGTGACAATACTTACAAGCTTGATTTGCAAGGTAAGTACAAAGTGAGTTCCATTTTTAATGTTTCTGATTTGGCTCCATGTGTTGCAGATGGTCCAGATTTGAGGACAAATACTTTTGAAGAGGAGGGGCATTATATGATAATGGAAAGCAATGAGGATGATCAAGTGGAAGCTGAGCTTGTTCCTAAGGATGCTATGCTTGTACCAGTTGCACCAATGACAAGGGCAAGGACCAAACAGCTTGCTGGAGCTGTTCAGTTGATATTTGAAGATATTTGGAGCAAAGAGAACATGGAAAATTGTATTGGGGATGATATCTATCAAGTCCAATCCACTTTAAGCCTAATACAAGCTCAAGAAAGCCCAAAATAATCACTTTATTTTGTGGTCAAAGAAGAGTGACGAAAATAAGAGATACATGCATCAAGAGTCACTTCGGAAACATGCACCAAGAGTTGGGTCTTCATTCAATTTAGTATCTTTAATGTTTTTAGTTTCAAGAATAATCAATACTTGACTTTGTGACCAAGTTTTCTATCCCTATATAAACACATGTAATCTCATTTGAGAAATCATTCAATCAAAAAATCTTTTATCTTTTATTTGAGAGTGGTTAACTCCTTTGTTCCTTTGGAACTTGTTCTTTCTCCTTAGTGGGTTACATCAAAGTGTTTTCGGTATATCAAGTGATTCCGCCGCACTTGACGTTGCCATTCATTAGCTGAGGATTGAAGAGTATTTTTAAGAGAGCCTAAGGCACAAGATTTTCGGGATTCGTCTCACGCCTTTTCATCTGTCTCCACGAAGCTTCTATCTAAAGTTCCACCGCCTTGCTTTGTTTGGTTTGTTTTAAGAAATTTTGGGGCATAAGGATTTTCGAGTTCATCTCACGCCTTATCATCCAGCTTCGCGAGCCATCGGAGTTCTAGAATTATCAGGAAGAGTGGAGATTCCCACCGATTTCATAGTCATTGACATGGATAAAGAACCAAAAGATTCATTAATCCTCAGAAGACCATTCTTGGCAACAGTAGGTGTGGTGATAGATGTGAAAAAGGGACAGATCAGCATTGAGCATGGAGAGCACATCAAAAAGAAATTTGACATCAAGAATATAATAAAAAGGCCAACCATCGATGGTTAGGTTTTTTCCGTTCAAACGATGCCAAGGATAATCAAGCATTGCCAAGAAGTTCACATTGCCTTTGCTGTAGAACCAGGACAAGAACCGGAGAATCCGTTGAGTAAGTCTGCTACAATGGAGAGGATTCTAAAATCTCTCCATCCCAAAAACAATGCTTGAAAAGCATGAAAAGTCAATCTTAATGACTTGAAACAAGCTCACTTGGGAGGAAGTCACAAAGGTATCTTTTAATCTCTTCTTATTTAAGTATAAGATACTTTTACCATCTTATTTTGTTTAATTTGGATTTTACAATAGTTTTATGTTTCTCTAAGTTTCTATTAAAAGAAAAAAAAAATAGAAATTTTGGGGAACCCGAGGCGCATGATCGTGTTCCTACTCGGGTGGTGAGTAGTGTCCGAATTCCCCGAAACCCTAATCCACTCTCGGTGAAACCATAGTGGCTGCCTCTTCTATTTAAAGGGACCAAACCTCTTTTCCCCCAACATCACAAACCGATAAGCCCTCAAAACTCTTTAGATTCCATCTTTCTATTTTTCTCTCAAAGTTGAGTATTCTAAGATTTTCGATAACTAACCCTATTGATCTCGAGTTTAGCTTTTCGTCTTCTCAAGGATTCACCTATGGCTCCGAAGATCAGAACCTACAAGAAGAAAGGAACCACTTCTACCTCCACCGCTTCCTGAACTAGAGAAGGGAGCGACCTTGCTCGTGATCCCTAGGGACGAGATAACGTTTCGCATACCCTACCTATGAGTGGACGTTTCCAATCCTCCACTTGATGCTCAACCCGAGCAGATATTCGAGCACCCGATCGTGTAGACACCCGTGTTCGCTCACCGAGCCAGGTGGCGAGTGCCATCCGCAGATCTACACAATGTAGGGACCTGTCTACGTTGGAGAGAACAGTCACTAATCTGATGGAAGTCGACTCAAACGCCGACGGAGGAAGACCGGAGGAGAACTAAACCTCCTACTCGAGAAATAGAGCCCCGGTCGTGAGGGGGAGAGGCCGGCTTCCGAAAAGGCCAAGGAGGTGGCCGAGACAGCGGCGGAAGAAGAAGACCAACACACGGATGGTGAGAGTCCTGACCAAGAGGAGGAGCAGCGACAACGTACCCGGATGGCGTCTAGGAGTTTGAACCAGAAAGAAATCGAAACACCGGCAAAGCTATTCAAGGTTCTGCGAAAGATGAGCTTTGTTGGAACCCGCTATCCCCACCGAGAGACGATGAAACTGCTAGGGATCGCAAGAGAAGTCGAGTTTCTTTTCGACATGTGCCACCTGGGCAAGCTTATGCGGATTAACCTAGAAGCTTATGAGGAGGAAACTGTTCACTTCCTCGCCACCCTACAGTTGCACTACTTTGAGGACCACGCGAAGCTGCTACCCGATTGAGGGATCGGGTTCATCACCTTCTCAGTGCGCAACAAGGAGTATCGCCTTACCTTTAAGGAGATGGAGGAGATGTATGGTTTTAGGGCTGGTCACGGGGAAGCTGCAGTTCTTGATCTCAGAACTGAAGCTTAGAAAGACTATTGATATGCTCAAATTAAACCTTAGAGCTACTCTCTCAAATTAAGAGATCATTGTAGTACTTAGGGGTCAAATTCCACAAGGACTCTAGATTACACAATAAATTATAGGGTTTTATGATTACGCTAAACAGGTTGATTTAAATTAAGAAAAACAATGCAAAATATTAAACAAAAGCTGTCAAAATTCAAGGGATTAAAAATCTAGGTCAAGGGAATTTCTCAGGAAATTACAGAATATTAAATCTATAAATAAATAGGATTCAAGCAATTAAAATCAGATTTAGAACTCTAAACACAACTGTAAAATAAATTAGTTCTCACTACAAATATTATCTAAGTTTTAAAACCCGAAAATCCAAATCTCTTTGCAAAATTCAAGTTAAAAACCAGCTTTAAAAACAAGTTTAGATTTGTTCACAAATTACTAAGTCAAATCTCTTTGCAAGAAGTAATTTTGCTCATCAAAGGTTTTATCAGGAAAATCAATTATATTCTCATATCAATTTATTTTCCTAGGTTATTAATTCTAGGTGATCAATCAAGAATTAATATGAAGAACAACCAAAGATGAAGTTGGCAGAAGATAATAAATCCTAAATAATAACAGATCTAATAAACCATAAAAACCCTATGAAAACCTTGAACCTAATAGGAGATCTACTCAGACATGATCAATGAAACAAAAACCATGAATAAAATAGATATCATTAAGAAATTAAAAGAAGAAGTAAAAGAGTTATGAATCTTCTCTGAAGGAGTTTTAATTCTTCTCTCCAAAAGCTCTCTCAAAATCTCTCAGGGTTCTCTCTCAAAAGTTGCAGGAAAAAATAAAGCTTAACCCTAAACAATGACCTAGAAAACCTAATTATATTCCTAAATCACGTTCAGAGACTAATGATGCAAATATGAAAAATTTGGGACAGATTTGTAAATTTTCAAAACTTGGACTTCTTGTGTCGGCTTACTAGGGTGTCGACTGACACCAAGGGTGGTGTCGATCGACACCATCACTCTTGATTGTCTCCAAGTTGATTTCCTTCAGTTAAATGCTCTGAAATGTCCCAAATTACTCCAGTTTGTTCCATCCATGCCAAAATCCTACAAAACCTGTAAATACTCACAAAGAACCTAAAAACACATCAAAAGACTGTAAAAGACTCATTATATCATGGTTAAAAACCACAAAAACCATGATATATCAATGGTTTACACAAGGGGACCGGAAAACTAGCTTCTTCCATACTTCCATGGTAATTAGGCGAAGATGGAACCGGATTGAATGTCTTAAGGATGATGGTGGTCGCTGGTTGAAAAACCCGCAAGAGTTGGAGCAACTAGTGTTTAATTACTATAAGAGACTCTACTCTATGGATGATATTGATCAGGTGGTTGATAAGCTTCCTACAGAGGGGTTTCATACTTTGTCTAGTGAGGAGCTGAGGATGTTGAGTAAGCCATTTGTAGCGTTAGAAGTAGTGGAAGCTTTAAACGGTATGAGACAGTTTAATGCTCCTGGTCCATATGGTTTTCAGCAAATGTTTTTCGTCATAGATTTTGGGATGTATTTGGTGAGTCTGTGATTCGGTTTATCCAAAAAAAATTTGTGACTGGAGAGGTTTAAACTGGGATGAATGATGCACTTGTTGTCTTGATCCCTAAGGTCGGGTCTCCTGAGAGGATCACACAATTCAGACCTATAAGCTTATGTAATGTTCTGTTTAAAGCATTGACAAAAGTTATGGTTTTGCATTTGAAACCAGTTATGTCCAAGCTAATAGGACCATCGCAATCTAGTTTTATACCAAGGAGATTGAGCATTGATAATATTGTGGTGGTTCAGGAGGTTGTCAACTCCATGAAGCGTAAGAAGCGCATAAAGGGTTGGACGTTCCTTAAGCTGGACTTGGAGAAAGCTTATGACCGCATATTGTATGTTACAAATATATTCTTTACCACCTCCTAGGGAAATATCTATATAAACACATTAAACCAACTATTATATGTCTATTTATTTTTACTTTTGCATAATTTCTTTAATCACTAAAATTGTTAGTTCATGAAACTTCTCGTTTAAAAAATATATTACATAGTATACTAATCATTGATGTAACATCACAATAGTGTATGACCAACCATGGAGAGAACCTCGGTTCCGCCTTCCTCCCTTATGGATAGAACCTTGGCTCCTCCTTCCTCCTTTGGTAAGATAACCTTGCATGCGTCCAACCTCTTCCACTATGGAGAGAACCTTGGCTCTGCCCTCCTCGTGTGTGGAGAGAACGTGTTGACGTCTTTTAGCTATCTCAAAGTGGCATGCTCCAGCAACTAATAAAACTAAAAACTCTTTTCCAACGTCACAAAATCTTTTGATAGTAACTAATGTTAAATTTCCCAATGTATTCATGGAAGTGTCTTTGACACATCATGATGTAGTCTCTGTCCTGAGCTCCTATGGTTCTATCCAAAATGGTTTATGTTTTTCCAATCTATCTATCTATATTTGTTGTAAGTTTGTGTTTGATTAGCCTATTTTATCCAACCATTGGGTTGATAAGGTTCCACTCTTTATCTCCCTTTGGGATTGAATGAAAGGTAAATATTATGTTTGCATAAAAAAAATGACTATGACCAACCAATCAAGGTTGTGAAATTAGAAGAAATTAATTTGACATAATTAAAGAAATAATATAAAATTATAAGCACGGTAATATATGAATCTCAAATCAATGATGAAAATTTACTCATACTTAAAATTAAATATAAGTACATAATGTTATAATTTCAATTTTTTGAAAATTTATAATCTCCTTATAATTATTTTTTAAACAACTGTTTCATTTTTGTAATTTTTTATAATTATCTTTTTACATTAGTAATATTGTTTTAAACAATTTTTTTTTGCGATAATCTCAAATCCTTCCTATTAAATATTAACTTTCACACTTGTCAATATCTCAGATTAGTAACTTTACACGTGTCAAAATCTGTAAATTCGTGTCAAAATCCTGTAAATGTCTAACTTTCAAAATCCAATTTTATATACTAGATAAAGACCCGCCCGATGTGCGGGTTTAAAGTTTTGTAAATAAAATTAAATTAAAATTTGCTGTACGTTATTTATAAATTTAATTTTTTAATAATATATTGATTTATATCTATTTACAAATCTTTTATTTATATTACCATTAAAAGCGTATTTTTTACACCTAAACATATTGTATGTTACAAATATATTCTTTACCACTACCTAGAAAATATTTGTATAAATACATTAAGCCAACTATTATAAGTCTTTTTACTTTTATTTTTGCATAGTTTTTTAATTACTAAAATTATTGGTTAAAAAAATATTTAGAATAAAAAATATATTACATAGAATACTAATCAATGATGTATCATCACAATAGTGTATGACCAACCATGGAGAGAACCTCGGCTCCACCCTCCTCCCTTATGGAGAGAACCTTGCATCCAACCTCCTCCACCATGGAGAGAACCTTGGCTCCAGCTTCCTCCCTTGCGGTGATAACCTTGCGTCCAACCTCCTCCACCTTCCTTCATTGGGGAGATAACCTTGCGTCCAACCTCCCCCACCATAAAGAGAACCTCGGCTCTACCCACCTCATGTGTGGAGAGAACATGTTCACGTCTTTTAGCTATCTCAAAATGGCTTGCTCCGACAACCAATGAAACTAAAGACCCTTTTCTAACGTCACAAAATCTTTTGATAGTAACTAATGTAAAATTTTCCAATGTATTCGTGGAAGTTTCTTTGACACACCATGATGTAGCCTTTGTATCTAGAACGCTCCGAGTGCCACCTTGCTTAGTGAGCTTCATGTCCACTCTCAGTCCATTGGCCCACCTTCCTCAGTGGGCCGCACGTCTGCTCCTGGCCCACCCATATCTGCCGGCCGGTTTATTACGTCCTGGAGGCTTTAAATACTTGTTTACCGACCCTATAAATCACCATATGATATTTCTCTGTGTTTTGTCCTTACTCGCACAGTTCCGACAATCACTTCCCGAAAGGTCACTCATCCTGAAACTACTCCAGCTAAAGCACGCTTAACTTTGGAGTTTTCTCAGGACCATTGATCGAAAAGATAAGTGCACTTAAGTGACATAGATGGCAAAATGAATTCTTTTAAACATATCCGCAAACCATGGTGTCACAGTTCCGAACTCCTATGGATCTATGAAAAACAATTTATGTTTTTCCAATCTATCTATCTATATTTGTTGTAAGCTTGTGTTTGATTACATATTTTATCTAACCATTAGTTTGATGAGTTTCTACTCCTTACCTCCCTTTGGGATTGAATGAATGGTAACAATTATGTTTGCAAAAAAAAGGATCTATGACCAACAAATCAAAGAAATTAGAAGAAAATTAATTTGACCTAAATAAAGAAATAATAGAAAATATGATAAGCACGATAATATATGAATCCCAAATAATTCAAAGGTGAAAAGATAAATTAAATAAAACAATCTAAAAATACTACATTAAAAAATTTTAAATATAGTAATAGAAAAAGAAGACGCATATATTAATGTTTTTTTGGGTCAATATATTAATCTTACCTATTTCAAACTATAAAAGGAGAAAGTAGGAGAAAATTTTGGTTTAAAAAAATAAGACAAAGCTATCTTTCCAATAAAAAATTTTACCAAAAGAACGAAGTTGAAAGCAATATTTTTGAATAAATTCTTTCGTTAGATGAAAAATAAGAGACTATCTATGTTTATATAAAAGTGAGTATTTACAAAATTTAGTATTAATAATTAACTGTATATTTTCCTTAATCCTATTTCTAATCCTTTGTAGAATTAATAACTGAAAATTAAAAATAAGTAAATAATGACATAATGTTATAGTTTTCAATTTTATGAAATATATATATATATAATCTCCTTATAACTATTTAAAAAAATTGTTATTTTTTGATAATTATCCTTTTACATTATTAATATTGTTTAAAACAAAATATTTTATTTTTTTATTGTAATCTCAAATCTCTCCTATTAAATATTAACTTTTACACATGTAAAAATCTCAAATTAATATATATTTGACACATGTCAAAATCTTGTTAATGACTAACTTTCAAAACACAACTTTATATAATAAGATAAGATTTAATGTATCATTTAATATTATTATTATTCATTTTATCTGATCCTTTTTGTGTTTCAAAATTCTTATTTAAATTCATATGTGATAAAGAAAAAGTTAAATATAAATAAGACTGAATTAAATAGGTTAAATATCATTCATACTTATTGTACTATTAGGTGGATACTCTAATTTTTTTGTACTATTAGGTGGATACTTGATTTAGATAAATTCAACTTTTAATGTTAATCTCTTTATCTTTCGGACAGTGATTAATTTCTAACACAGAGACAAAATTAGAAAAGACAGATAGAATGGTCAATCTTTTTTTATCTTTTCTGAGCCCAGATAAAATGGTCAATCTCCTTCAAACTTTCCGACAATTAGCTCTCTCTTCGATACTTAAGATATACTACAAATTCCCCTATTCCTCTGATCTACTTTATAGCCCTGAGACTCTCTTTCTGTATCTTTACTCATTCATCTCTCTCTCTCTCCTTAGTTTATTCTCTTATTCTGGATCAGCCCAATAGTTTTCTCCTTTTCTCAATCTTATAAGATTCAGTTTCACAGAGATCTTGATAATATAGCCTCACACTCTGGTTTCCAAGATGGGAAACGACGAGACCGTACGATTCTTGATCCACCTATTCAATGGAAGATGGTTCATGGTGTTTGCTTCTTTCCTCATCATGGCTTGCGCTGGAGCTACCTATCTCTTTGGGACTTACTCCAAAGATATTAAATCAACACTTGGTTACGACCAGACAACGTTAAACCTATTAGGTTTCTTTAAAGATCTTGGAGCAAACGTGGGAGTCTTATCCGGACTCATTGCTGAGGTCACACCGACTTGGTTCGTTCTTACCATTGGTTCGGCGATGAACTTTGTAGGTTACTTCATGATCTGGCTTACCGTCACGGGTAAAGTCGCGAAGCCGAAGGTTTGGCAAATGTGTCTTTACATTTGTATTGGAGCCAACTCGCAGAACTTTGCAAACACAGGAGCTTTGGTTACTTGTGTTAAGAATTTCCCTGAGAGCAGAGGAGTTATGCTTGGTTTGCTTAAAGGTTACGTTGGGCTAAGTGGCGCAATCATGACTCAGCTTTATTTTGCGATATATGGAAACGATTCCAAGTCTTTGATTCTGTTGATAGCATGGTTGCCTGCTGCGGTTTCTCTCGTGTTTGTGTATTTGATAAGAGAGAAGAAGGTTGTGAGGCAGAGGAATGAGCTCAGTGTGTTTTACCAATTCCTTTATATTTCTATATTCTTGGCTTTGTTCCTTATGGCAATGAACATTGCTGAGAAGCAAGTTCATTTCTCCAAAGCAGCTTATGCGGCGAGCGCTACGATCTGCTGTGTTTTGCTCTTTGTGCCTCTTACGGTTTCGGTTAAACAAGAGATTGAAGTTTGGAACATGAAGAAGTTGCCTATCGAAGAACCGAGTGAGGTCAAGGTAGAAAAACACAAGAAAGAAGTTGATCTTGATCAGGACAAAACCGCCAAGGTGGATCTAGAAGAGAAGGAGACAAAATCTTGTTTCTTGACGGTGTTTTCTCCACCGCCAAGAGGGGAAGATTACACAATACTACAAGCATTATTGAGCACCGACATGATAATCCTATTTGTCGCGACATTCTGTGGTTTAGGATCGAGCTTGACAGCCGTAGACAACCTCGGGCAGATAGGGGAATCCCTCGGCTACCCGAACCACACGGTTAGCTCTTTTGTGTCTCTTGTCAGCATATGGAACTACTTCGGTCGAGTTTTCTCAGGTTTTGTCTCGGAATACTTGCTTGCAAAGTATAAATTACCACGACCGCTCATGATGACATTAGTCCTCTTATTGAGTTGTGCTGGCCACCTTCTCATTGCGTTCCCCGTACCGGGCTCAGTATATATCGCGTCGATTCTAATGGGATTCTCTTTCGGCGCACAACTTCCTTTGCTCTTTGCCATCATCTCAGAACTTTTCGGGCTCAAGTACTACTCTACATTGTTCAATTGTGGACAGCTTGCTAGTCCCCTCGGTTCATACATCCTCAACGTTCGTGTCACGGGAATGCTTTACGATAGAGAGGCCTTGAAGCAACTAGCAGCCCAAGGGCTAACCCGGAAAGATGTAAAGGACTTGACTTGCTTAGGAAGTCAATGTTATAAGTTGCCGTTTGTGATTTTGGCTGCAGTAACGTTCTTTGGAGCGCTTGTGTCTTTGGTTCTAGCAATGAGGACGAGAGAGTTTTACAAAGGTGATATATACAAGAAGTTTAGGGAGAGTTCTGAATCCGAGTCTGCAATTGTTGTCTCGGATTCGAGAAAAACTTGATTGGATTGGATTGGATCAAGATGTTGAAATTTGTTGGTAAATAATTATCAAACAAATTGGATTTGTAACTTGACGACATATAGATGAATAAACTAATAGAAAATACACGTTTCTTAGTCTCTTTTTTCAACTTTGGTTTATTTCTCTTTAGTTTAGGACAAGTAGTTGAAACGCTTTTATTGTCGGTCAATCTAAAATACTAAAAAAACGTAACAGTAATCATGTGATGTGATAATCTCATAAGTCATAACATTCCAAAACAAAACGTTCACGAGTTGTAATGTTACATCGGATAAGATCTGTCATATAGCAGCACTCGTGTCTGTCTCACTCTCACCAACTATGGATAATGCACACCGAATAATTGTTGATTTACCTATTTGTCCCTTTGAGCATGAGCTCTTAGTGTAAATATTATGGACGTTGCTCAAGGGATAAAGAGTCAAAAAAGTTACGACACATTCGTCACACTTTAGAAAACTGTCCAATTATGACTTCGGTTGAGGTTCAAATGCATCTTTGTCAACCGTTTTCAGTTTTATTTTCACATTAGAAAAAAAAAAAACAAAAGAGTCACTTGCAAAAGAAACTTTTGATTCTTTTTTTTTTCTAGCTCATTTGTAACATTATCGCATATGGACTGATACAAAATCTAAATTTGGGGTGATTCAAATGCGTGTCTATATTTTCTTCTCTTTTCATCTAGGGTATCATTATCTGTTGAAGTTCCATCACTATCCATGTGGATAATAGAGTGTTGTACCTAATCCACCTATGTTCGCTTCACCAAGAAAATTTAGTCTACATCATTGCCATGCTTAGTGGCATACTCACAGAGCTACACCCAATCATGGCGTGGACATCCACAACCTTTGAAGTCTGAATTAACGAATATTGCTACCACGTAGGGCCGGGGTAGAGACCCATATGCAGTCAGGTAAAGCAATTTAAAGATCAAGTGAAAATGTATATAAAATGTACCAACTATTTTATGAATTTGTAACGCATTCTCTCTCAATTGGGTGTCAGCGTAAGGCAACTGATCATGAGGACTTTTGAAACATCTCGGCCAGAAAATAAACCCATGCCAAACAATTTTTTTAAGAAATGAGAAACCATCAGGATGTAAAACATCTTTTAAGACTAGCCGCAAAAAAAAAAAAAAGTAAAACTGAGGGTTGATGGGTTGTACATGTTAGCATACATATATAGGTGGAGAAAAACATCGGTTGATTCAGTTCTAAAAATATTAGTCAAGTAGAAAAATAAAAGTAAAATATTCTGCTCAAATCCTCCCAGATTTGGTATAAGGGGAGGAAACTTTTTCACCCAAAGCTAGTTATTGGGAGATGGTGAACCGGAGATCTACCGAGATTGACGGTCGAGATGATTAACCCGAAAATGGAAGTCATGAAGATATTATTCTAGAAGATATTAGATAAATGTTAATATTGATTTAAAAAGTTTAGCATTATCGTATAAATAATATTTAGTTTACATTTATCCTAATCTTAATTTAGGAAACTCATCTCTATATAAGAGAATGTATTTCGTACAATTACAATTATGAGAGTCTAATATAATTCTTCTTTTAACACATTATGTGTCTTTACTCTCATCAAATCCTTCATGGTATCAGAGCGGTCAATCCTGTGGATCTCTATTCCTATGGTTATGGTTTTGTTTGCTTCCGCTTCTATGATGTTCTATCTCTAAAAAAAAAATCTCTAATTTCTTTGATCTTTCGTGGCTTGCTTGTTATGCAAGTTTCTGATTTTTATTTAAAAGAAAAAAAAAAGAAAAAAAAATTCTGGAATTTGTATCTTGACACACACGTGAGTGTATTATTTTTTTTTTTTTTTTTTTTTATGCTTGGCCATGATTTGGGTTGTAGTGACAATCAATCCAAGATGTACGATGGTGTTGGTCTCTTGGTCAAAAAAAAAAAAAAAAAAAAAAAAAAAAAAAGAGGAGGAAGATGAGAAGAAGGACGTGACTCATGTTGTATTGGTTAGTGATTTGGTCACGTTTGATTCTTATTGACTAGCAAGTTTGCTAGGGCGGTGATGAAACTTAGATGTGCGGTGTGTTGAAAGATCGATCATAAACCAATGGTGATCGTTGGTATCTAAAGACAAAGAAGAAGCCAGTTGGCTTGTTTTATAGATTCGGCCAGAGATTATGTTTTTGGCTAGCACAAGTGTTCCGTGATGATGATGTTTAAGCCGATAACGGCCATCACGTCTCCATGGTGTTGAAGATTGATGGTGATGATGTTTTACCAAGTTTATCCTAATTATGGTTTATTGCTTAATCGAGCATAACCTTAGGAATTGACTCTATGGCTGAGTATAAATGCCACGAAGATGACTCTACGACCGAGTATAAACGCTGTTGATGACCCTACGACCGGGTATAAACGTCGATGACCTAACGGCTGGGTATTGTAGCCGCATTGAACCCTACGACCGGGTATAAATGTCGATGATGACCCAACAGCCGGGTATAAAGCCGTTATTTTGAAGACTTGTCCAATCTCACCCGTGTTACCACGTATGAGCTTGCCGGAGGGTATTGGGAGATGGTGAACCGGAGATCTACCGAGATTGACGGTCGAGATGATAAACCCGAAAATGGAAGTCATGAAGATATTATTTTAGAAGATATTAGATAAATGTTAATATTGATTTAAGAAGTTTAGCATTATCGTATAAATAATATTTAGTTTACATTTATCCTAATCTTAATTTAGGAAACTCATCTCTATATAAAAGAATGTATTTTGTACAATTACAATTATGAGAGTCTAATATAATTCTTCTTTTAACACATTATGTGTCTTTATTCTCATCAAATCCTTCACTAGTGGAGTAAAAAAAAGTTTTGCATTTGTAAACAAATCCAAATCACTAGTAAATCACTGGTCAATCATACATCGCTGAATTCGTTACTAATCCAGTCCGACGCTTAGACTATTAAAAAGCGACAAATACTTTTAAAATGCATTAAGGCTACAAAGGAGACGTGAGGATGGTCCATTCATTCCCACAAGCTAACATGGTAAACAACAAACATTTTTAATCGAATCGACCAATACAATCGGTCAAAAAATCTCATGGTTGAAACATTAAAATCATTCATAGTGTCGCATCCAGAAAAAATATTTTAACCGGATGCAAACGTATGTTTGTGACAAACTATGTTTCACAAACGTATGTTAAAAGTTCAAATGGTATTTAAATTTAGGCGATTTTCAATCAGCGATCTAGATCCTTTAATTTATGTTGGAACTTGGAGACACCAATAAGTAATATTAAACCGCACAATAACTTTAAAGTTCCAAGTTACCAAACCACACAACTTTTTGTAAAAAAATTTACAATAGAATAATTAGGTATCATCGAACTTTGCTGACGTGGCAAGACGAAAAAAAGGGCAACTCTAGGTTTTTTGCGTTTCTCGCACGTATGCTGCAGCCAGCGACTTCTCGGGCCATTACCGGGGAGGCTTCGCCGTCGGTGATGGATCCTGGTTCTCCACGGGTGGATTTGGCTAGTCAGACTTTGAAGACGACAGAGGAGGATGGCTCTGTTAATCAGGGTCCGCGTGAGGACCGCCCTGTCACCAAATGCTCGTATGTGAACGTCGTTCGTAAGCATGTCTACACAAAACAATCCTTCGTTCCAGTGGAAGTGGATGGTCAGATGAAGGTTGTAGTCCCGAAAGAGGTCTTCGATGGAGCAAAGCCACTTTGGGAGGATTTTCTGATTGGTAAGTTTTTAAACGCAAAGGCTCCTCATGTGGGGAAGATACATATGATAGTCAATAAGATTTGGCGACTTGGAGATAAATCCTCGTTGATCGATGTCTATGCGGTAAATGATAACACGGTGAAGTTTCGAGTACGAAGTGATGGCGTGCGGAGGCAGGTCCTTAATAGGGGTATGTGGAACCTGATGGACATCCCAATGGTGGTGTCTAAATGGTCTCCCTATGCAGAAGAAACTCAACCTGCAATGAAGGCTGTCCAGCTCTGGGTACACTTAATGAATGTCCCTCATACGATGTTTACAGATAAAGGTCTTAATTTCTTGTTCAGTGTTGTGGGTAAACCGATCAGACTGCACCCGCAAACAGAAGCTTGTATGTCTTTTGATGAAGCACAAATGCTAGTTGAAGCAGATCTAACTAAGGAGTTACCACGGGAATTTGTCTTCACTGGTGAGGAAGAGGGTGAACTTGACGCTGTGGTAAGGTATACTTATCCCTGGCTACCACCTTGTTGCGAGGGCTGTAGTAAATGGGGTCACACACGAGACTCTTGTCTTACATTAGTTGACACTGTTACTCAAGCACCATCGGATACGCCCTTAGTGACCAACTCTCTGCCTAATGCAGCTCCAGCAGCTGTGACCTCTGAGCTTGTCGAAGTAGAGACTAAGGGTGCTAACGATAAAGAGGTTTCTCAATCGGAAGTGCCTCCAGTGGATGACACAGGGGAGGATCAGGGGTGGACTACCCCAAAGTCAGGGCGTAGCTAGAGTAAACTTAAAGGCCCACCTACGGACGGCAAATCTCTCTTATCGAATACCTTATGTGTCCTCAGTAGACAAGAAGATGGTGTCGATCCTGATGGAAGTGGGGTGGCGGGTGTTCCTGCGGAGGAGGCCCAAGCACCACCGTCTGACATACCAGCTCCTCAAACAGCGGACAATTCTGTTACATCACAACTTAGGCCGTCAGAGGTAACTACGACCTCGTCTCAACTACCTACTGAAGTTTCTCTGCGAACTATCTTTACAACGTGATTCCAAAAAAGCACTTTCTACCACTTCAACTCAATCTGCTAGGACTCAACCTAGGGATCAGAGGAGAAGACATCCCCCCAAACATAATTGATGTCGAGCTTCTTCTGGAATGTTCGCGGCTTAAACAAATCATCTAAACATTCCGCTGTAAAGAAGTGGGTAGCTGAGCAGGATTTTCAGTTTGGTTGTGTAGTAGAGACACGGGTGCGAGAGAGGAAGGCCAACTGGCTTCGTCCTAAATTGTTTAAAGGTTGGTCGTTATTAACGAACTATGAATGCAATAGGCGAGGTCGTCTTTGGGTGGTGTGGAGACCGGATGTCCGTCTCACTCCTTTCTTCAAAAGTGACCAACTTATTACATGTTCAGTCAAATTGGAGAATGAAGAGGAGGAATATTTTTGTTCGTTTGTCTATAGTTTGAATACTGCAGAAGAGAGACGCCGCTTATGGGATGATTTGCGAGCTCACAAGGACTCACCAATCATCAGTAACAAGGCATGGTTAATGTATGGGGACTTTAACAAGATTCTAGACTTGGAAGAGCACTCTCGTACGACTGCTCATCCTACTGCTCACTCTAGTATGCGTGAGTTCCAGCAACTGGTAAATTATTGCACCCTTGTGGATATGCCTTCCCATGGGCCTCTATTTACTTGGTGTAATAATAGGGAGCATGATTTAATATCAAAGAAGCTGGACCGCGTTCTAGCAAATGATGTATGGTATCAGAAATTCCCCCAGTCTTACTCTGTTTTTGAAGCAGACGGCTGTTCTGATCATCTGAGATGTCAGATAAACCTCAATACTGCTGCAGTGGGAGCAGTACGAGGTAAAAAACCTTTTAAATTCGTCAATGTTGTAGCGGATATGGAAGAATTTCGACCTCTGGTGGAAGACTACTGGGCAACCACCGAGTCTTTGCATATGTCCACCTCCACGCTGTTCCGCTTCACAAAGAAGTTAAAAGCTCTTAAGCTGCAGCTCCGCACGTTGACCAAGACCAGATTGGGTGATCTTGTTAAGAAGGCAAAGGAGTCTTATGATGACCTATGTCAAAAACAGGAAGTGAATCGTTTAAACCCTTCTCCTGCTAGTATGGCTGCCGAGAAAGAGGCGTTCGAACGATGGGAACGGATTGCAGGTCTGGAGGAGAAGTTCTTAAAACAACGTTCTAAGCTTCATTGGTTGCAGATTGGAGATAAGAACAACAAGGCGTTTCATCGTGCTATATTGGCAAGGCGTGCACATAACACTATTCGGGAAATTCATAAGCCTGATGGTAGTGTTCTCACTAAGGGGGAGGACATCAAGGCAGAGGCCGAACGTTTTTTTCGCGAGTACTTGCAACTTATTCCCAATGACTTTGAGGGGGCCACTGTTGAGGACCTGCAAGCTCTTCTTATTTTCCGCTGTTTTGAGGATGACCGGAGTAAGCTTATAAGACAGGTAACATCGGAGGAGATCCAAAGAGTTCTGTTTTCTATGCCTAACGATAAGTCCCCAGGCCCTGACGGCTATACTTGTGAGTTCTATAAACGCACATGGGATATAATTGGCTCAGAGTTTGTCTTGGCGGTTCAGTCTTTTTTCGAAAAAGGTTTTTTACCAAAA
Organism: Camelina sativa; assembly: GCF_030686135.1. NCBI lineage: Eukaryota > Viridiplantae > Streptophyta > Magnoliopsida > Brassicales > Brassicaceae > Camelina > Camelina sativa. Next base: position 8,199,357 of record NC_141886.1, on the reverse strand, counting down.
GGAGTCAACTCAACCATCCTCTCCCTCATCCCAAAGAGGTTAGATGCCACAGAAATGAAAGATTATCGACCGATATCCTGCTGTAATGTTCTCTACAAAGTCATCTCCAAGCTTATCGCTAACCGGCTAAAACCAATTCTCCCCAAGTTTATCGCAGGGAATCAATCCGCTTTTGTCAAAGACCGCCTCCTGATAGAAAATATTTTGCTTGCCACAGAGCTTGTGAAGGACTACCACAAAGATACCATCTCTGGACGTTGCGCCATTAAGATAGACATCTCTAAGGCTTTTGATTCAGTCCAATGGCCTTTCCTGGCTAACATTCTGGAGGCTTTGGCGTTTCCACCTAAATTTATCCACTGGATTATGCTCTGAGTCACTACTGCTTCTTTTTCAGTCCAAGTGAATGGAGAATTGGCTGGTTTTTTCAATAGTGCAAGAGGATTACGCCAAGGGTACTCTCTATCTCCTTACTTATTTGTAATGAGCATGGATGTACTCTCAAAACTGCTTGATAAAGCGGCTGGTTTAGCAGCATATTGGCTATCATCCCCGCTGCCGGGAGCTTGGTTTGACCCATTTGAGTTTTGCAGACGATCTTATGGTCTTATCTGATGGGAAGATGTGATCAATTTCTGGTATTGTCAAGGTTTTAGATGTCTTTGCAAAGTGGTCAGGTCTGTGTATAAGCATGGAGAAGTCCACGGCTTTCCTCGCTGGTGTCTCAGCTGCTACACACCAGACCGTTAAGGATACGTATCATTTTGACATTGGAGGGTTACCAGTCAGATACTTGGGCTTGCCTCTCCTTACTAAGTGCCTCACTGCAACGGATTACCAACCTTTGCTTATATAGATCAAGAAGCGTATAGGGTCCTGTACTAATAGCTTCCTCTCGTATGCAGGTCGTCTCAATCTGATAAGTTCTGTCTTATGGAGTGTTTGTGCCTTCTGGATCTCTGCTTTTTGTCTCCCCCATGCGTGTATACGAGAAATCGACAAGCTCTGCTCTGCCTTTCTCTGGTCTGGCCCTGAGTTGAATCCTCATAAAGCGAAAGTTTCTTGGGAAGAAGTTTGCAAACCAAAAAGGGAGGGTGGTTTAGGCTTGCGCTCCTTAAAAGAAACTAATGATGTTTGCTGTCTCAAGTTGATTTTGCGTTTGATTTCAAAAGCTGATTCACTTTGGATTAAATGGACTGAGAGGAACCTGCTCAGGCGTGAGTGTTTTTGGTCAGTAAAAGAACCATCCACCCTCGGTTCTTGGATGTGGAGGAAGCTTCTCAAGTTCTGACCCACAGCCAAGCTTTTATGTAAAACTACAATAAAGAATGGGTGCACTGCATCTTTCTGGTTCGACGCCTGGTCTGACATGGGGTGCATGGTGGATATTACGGGGAACAGAGGTTCTATTGATATGGGAATCCCCATAACATGTCTGTGGTAGAGGCTTGGGGAACACGGCGCCGGCGCCAGCATTGAGCAGTTCTCCTCAATGACATTGAAGAGGCTCTTCATGGTTCATGGCTCCATCGTACTGCAGAGGCGGATGTGGTGCTATGGAAGGGAAACAATGATGCCTACAGACCAAAGTTTTCCACGCGGGACACATGGAATAATATCTGCCACGCTGCTGCAACTGTATCTTGGCACAACACCGTATGGTTAATGCACTCTACACCCAAACTCTCGTTTTGTGTTTGGCTTGCAGTGCACGATAGACTGTCTACAGGCGATCGGATGCTCAAATGGAACTCGAGTGTGTCTGGGACATGTTACCTCTGTCACAATGCGCTGGAATCCAGGAACCATCTCTTCTTCACATGTAGCTTTGGCTCAGAGATTTGGGGAGCTACTGCAAAAAACATTCTCAAGGATAAATATACAACGGATTGGCACTCTCTCCTCCTATCAGTCAGCGGACAATGGCATGATCAACTTCAGAGCTTCCTGGTCCGTTATCTCTTTCAAACAGTCATCTATATCATTTGGCAGGAACTCAACTCCAGGCGGCATGGACAGTCACCTAATCCAGCAGCCCGTATAATCACAAAAGTGGATAGACAAATGCGAGACCGGCTATTATCTCTTCTACTCTTAGGGAATAGAAGATATGACAAAGGCTTGCAAGCATGGTTCTCCTCTCGTTCTTGATTCTCATTTAGTTTTTTTAAACCATACTATTTTCAACTATAAATTGCACAAATTGTAAAAACGTTATTTTTATTTTGAATATAATTTAACATTAGTTTCAAAAATAAAATATTAATGAAAGAGTATATATCATGCGTGTTGAAACCGAGGTATCACCATATTGCGTGCCAAAGTTTCCAATTTGTAACGCTAGAACACTGTTGGTAATGGGCATCCAGCAATGTGACCACAATTGGAGTAGTTTGGCTAAATTTCTACTTGGTCTGTAGGATAGAGCCTGCGATGAGCAAATTAAATAGGTACACTTTGTTGTATGAGAACATTAGTGGATGGTTAGATGGTGTGTGAGAACTTGCCATGACCACGACTGGGTAAAATAACCGGATCGAAAAACCGAACCGAAACCAACCAAAAAAACTGAACTCAATTCAGAACCGATAAAATATCCAGTCGAATTCTCAACTTTTATATTCGAAGAACCAAACTCAAACTCGAACCGAGAACCAAATGAATATTTAAAGTATACTCATCATATAAAATTTTAAGTACCAAAAATTATAATTATAAATTCGAAAATATCAAATATTTTAACACTAAAATAATCAAAATATCAGGAAATTTTGGTTATCACTGTTACAATTTAACCAAATTTTATTCAAACAAATTTAAATATTTTTAACTTTTATTCAAACAAATCTAACTATTTTTAATTTTACCAATATTTTGGATACTCAAATCCAAACCGCAACTAACCATAATCGAATCAAACCCAAACTAAAATTCCAAATTATCCCAATAAATCCTAAATTTTTCTATCCAAAAAACCCAGAATTAAACGAACCTACTCACTCAGAGAACCAAACCGAATGACAATATTTTTACTGGTAAAGTAAAAAAAAAAAAAAAAAAAAAAAGAGAGACAGAGAAACAGAGAGGTAGGGACTAGGGAGAGAGGGTTAAGTAATGTGCTGCCTCTTTTAAACAGTCCCCCTACTTCGCGCTTCCCAACGCTGCAACTTCTTTTAAGGGTTTCATCTGAACGAAGGAGGTCGAGTAATCCCCCCCTACCCACCCTAAAACTCACAGAGACAGAGAGAAACAGAGAGTGTTAACGATGGATTTGGATGGACCACTTGATTTCGAGGACGAAGATCCTCTGGTTAACCCACCAGCGATAACTGAGAAAAGGTCAATCCTTTTTTTTTTTTTTAATCTTTAGCAACAATTCGAATTCCCTAATTCCTCTTTCTTCAACCCATCCTCTGTTTTCGCTTCAACTGTTGTCATTGTAGTGAAATTTTAAGTCTTTGTAGATTAGGGTTTTCTCGAATTTTTTGGATCCAATTTTATCTGCTACTGTAGAAAAAAAAAAAAAAACTTGGTCTTTGTTTAAGGGTTGATGTAAAGTTTGTTCCTTTAGAAATTGTCACAAAGCTTATAACTTTTTTATATGTTCACAAAAACAGGAAGAAGGCTATTGGTTTGGATGATCTTCTATCTGATTTTTACAAAGAGAAGAGTAAGCTTATTGACAAGCAAAACAAGAAGAAACGCAAAGTCTCTAAGGTTTACGATTCTGATGATGATGATGATGAACAAGGCAAAGTAGCTAAGCTTTCTCAATGTGTTGATGAGGTTCATAATCAGGTATACAGTCAAAAACATCCTCTTTTAAAGTTTTTGACATTTACATTTTTTCATGTGCAATTATTTGGTCGTAATTGTATGGTTATTACATGTTATTTAGATGAATGAGATAGGTGGTGAAGAAGATTATCAAGAATGGGGGTTATCTATGTTTGGAGATCAGGTTAGTCTGATTTGTTGATCATGTTTATACTTTGTTTTCAGAGTAAGTGTAAGTGATGGTTTGTTTAAGATTTGTACTTGTTGATGTTACTATACAGAAACCTCCAATACCTTCACCGCATGTTGATCTCGATAGCTGCTACTTGTTGAAAGAGTTTATGAATAATCAGTTGAATCTGATGGTGGGTCTTAACGTAGATGAAGGTTAGTTTTCTTATGAACTTATCGTCTTTTAGTTGATTATGTTTTACTTGAGAAGATGATATGTTTTCACTGTATAATCTAGGAACGACGTTTCTCGAAGGATTGCTGGTTAATGGCTTGCTCACAAGACTGATCTTGACGTGTGCACGAGTGGAAAAACTCATATGCAAATGGACGCTTAATATATGTGTGTGTCTAGTATCTCTTTCTTATTAAAGTTTCTTTGTTTTATGGACTTTTTGCTTACCTTGTGGTTTTGATGTCTCGGACTTATCAGTGTTGTATTCGTCAAAAGAAGATCTAAGATCATCTGCTTGTGACTTTTGGTGTTCCATATTGTTATCACAGAACGAGGTACGTTTGTGTATTTTCTTTCTTTCCTGCGCTTGCTTCCGTAGCTTATTACATTATGTTTTGACTGAAGCTAACTCTTTCGATTTTAAACAATGTGGTTTAATCAGGTTAATGGAGCAGCTCCTGTTGAAATTAACTGGCTTCCTAACTACCAGGAACTTAAAGAAGCTCTTGAAACATATGGGTTCAGAATTAATTCTTCACAAGATGTTGAACTAACAGAAGCAGGTGTGTTTCATGTTGATCCTTGTTCTTTTATTGGTGGTTGTATTTTCTTTAGGCTTTAAAATACTAATACTGTAGTGTATTTACTTTTGGCTTCAAGATTCTGAGTCTCAAGGTCCTCCTCAGAATATTAGAGCTTGGCTCAAACTTGTCACAGCCTGTTGTCTAATTAGGTTTGTGGATCCTTCATTTTCATTGCCGATTCGGTAATTCTTTTGTTGCATTTTCAGTATTTAACTGTGGCAGGACTTAGTTATTTCATACATTTTGATTACTCCTGCTTTTTCCTGGTGCTTCATTGGTTTCAGGTGTAAAAATCCCATTTTTTCCACTTCACAAGTTGAACAGATAGCCGAAATCCTTGTACTACTGCTCTTAGATCGCGGTCTTCTAGGTCTTTCACTTCTCTTACAAGAGTGCTTAATATCTGTTGTTGGATCCTTCAAAGATGAAGAATGGGTTTCAAGCTGCAAGAAAATAGCAATCACTCTTGCTTCCAGGTTCGACCTCTCTCCTATTTTCTCGTAGCATCCTTGGCTTACACAGTTTGCTTATCTGGTTTGGTGCATATGCAGAGTTCCTCAAGACATGAATTGTTTGAGGATAGTGGAATCCGTATCAGGTGTTGATGCTCGAAGCAAGTATCTGAGAAGTTCCATCGCAAATCAAATACTTGTTGTCTTACTTGACCATAAGGTAACCATGAACTAAATATCAACAAGTTAAGACTGTAGCAAATGAAGGGTTTTATATACATTTTCTGGCCTTGATTATGTTAACAGGACAGCGACGAAAATTTGTTGAGCTCGCTGATGTCTATCAACGTGAAAGAGAAAGGTTGCAACCTTTTCAAAACTTACATTTTCGTGGTTTTGGCGGAGAACTGGCTCTTCTCCAGTAAATTGGTAGAAGAAAAGCCGGTACTGAGGGACATGTGGGCTGTTTTTCTAAGAAACTGTTCTTGTCAGATCAACAGCACCGATCTTAGGCCTTATGCATCAAAAGTGAGTAGAAAGCCAGATCAAATCAAAACTTTTTCATTCTCTTTCTCACTTGGTTCATGTTTTTGATTACCTGGTTCATCTGAGAAAGATTTTGGTTTCGTTTGTCACTAATAGGTTCGTACCAAAGCCGCCTATCTTCTTCAAGGATGCAGCAGCAACTGAAGGGGGTACATCTGACACTTTAGCAGTAGTTTTCTGAGTAAACTTCGCTAATCGTAGCTTTTGGTATAATTGTAGTCTTTACCACTAAAAACTAAAATGTAGAACCCTTAATCTACCCTCCTTTGCATATCTTTGTGTCGTTGATGGATACTAAGCAAATCTATAATGCTTTGAGTGGTACTAAAATTCTTATATCGTTTTGGGTTTTGTAGTAATGATAGCTATCGTTCTTGAAAGAGCTAGTCGTCAATGAAATTAATGCCTGATGAAAAAGTTTTACTGTGTTTTTTGTTCTGATGTATTGTAAGTTTACTAAATGGATAAGTTAAGTTCTTGCCTCTTTAAATCTTATGGTAAAACTAATAGATGAAATGATTGTAGTCAGGTGTCCTTTTCCACTATAGAAAATATGCAGGTTTTATAAGAACAAAAATCAAAGAATAATAATAACTCTCTTATTATTAACTTTAGAAAATCTCTCAAAACTAAAGTTCTCTCACAATTGCTCTCTCGAAACTCTCTCAAAACCCAAGTCAAACTCTCAAGCTCTCCATGTTTATGTCATAACTCCATACACATATTTTATATGAGAACACCATAACAACAATCCTATTCCAAATAGGAAACACCAATGTCTAGATAACTCCTAGACAAGACTTAGTTTATCTTTTCTCTAATCGTAACTCGATTAGGACTAGGATATCTTTCTTCCTCAAGCTCTTCTCAAGCTTAAACCAACATCCACATCGCTTATGAAATCTCTAAAAATGCAACAAAATATTGTATATAATAAAATTGAAATTAATTTAGATCTGTGAATAGAAACAAAAGGGTAGATGTTAGGTTATCGGTTCTCTCCTTTTGCTGACCAACTTTTCTCTACCTATGTTCACATCATCACACACACACATACATTATAATTCAAAGTTCAAACCTGAGGATACTTGAGTTATATGATACGAGTGTATAATAATTACACGTACGTGTGAATTCACATGCGGCAAATGAAAATGCGTGAGTGTGGACAGGTGTGATCGACTCAGCTTTTAGAGAATATATGTTTCGGAATGTGGCAATAATAAATGCATCGACGTGAAAGCTATTTTAAATTTACCTATTTAAAAAAATATTTTTCTTAGGGTCCCATTGCCTTTGGCACGTATTATGTAGGAAGAGGTGAGGTTGCCATAAATTATGTAGGACAAATATTTTAGAAAATTAATTTACTAGAAAGGACCCAAAATATAGAATTTTAAAAACACGAATGGGCCAATTTAATCTTGTCGTGTATACAAGATGAATGTAATGCTTTTAGCTTGTTTTCGAACAAATCATACTATCATAGTATATTTGAATTTGAAAACTTAGTAAACATTATTTCAATAGTGAAAAATGATGTTTGTTCAGTGAGATATTGCTTTCATGATCTTTTTAAGATATCAGAAAGACAGAAACTATAGTATGATATTATCAGTTATTTTTACTAACCCCCATGAATATTGAAGTGGTTTCGAGTTATAGGCTTTCCGCTTTCGGCAAAAAAAAAAACTGTGTATAACCAGTTAACCACAATTAATGTTGTCCAAAGAGATGTTTTAGTAGCCGCAAATATTATCTTACATGAACAGTGTCGTGATGATTTTTTAGATGATGATACTTTCTCTCTTTGCAAGTTTGCAACGTAAAATTCTCTGTTCCTCTCAAATCGAGGCCGAAGAAGTCCAGTGGAATAAAGGAGGATATTGTCCAACATAATCATAATTACCGTTAACGCGTTATTTTGTTTGTTTGTTTGTTTAATTTGTATCTGTTATATAAAAAATACCAAAAAGGACGAAAAAAAGTCAATAAAGAGTCTCTATGATGGAAGAAAGGTTTCAGACATTTTCTTGAATCTTGTCCCAACCCCCTTGTGAGTTGTGACTAATCTAAAAGCAAATCAAATAAGTCATATAAAACTCACTCTCTCCCTCTCTATAGAATTTGATCCATTGAGGAAGATGGAGAGACAACAGCAAAATTATCTACTTGGTTGGGCTCACCAAAACCAGTGTGGTATAAAGGTAAACTAAACACCAGTCTACATACTTCTTTAAGAGATTCTAATTCTTTCTTATTATTATAGAATAGATTGCTCATTTGCTCAAAACTCAAAATGTTAATTTTGGTACTTATAGACAATAGAAGAGTTAAGGCACTCGCTTCTGCACACAACAATGGAGTTAGAGCAAACAAGAATGGTGGCCAATGAAGAACTCAATACCAAAGACGACCAGATAATGCAACTCAAAGATCTTCTCAACAAAGCTATCAAAGAGAGAAATGAAGCACAAGAGAGATACAAGAGGCTTCTTCTTGATCAAAACTTCATCCTCCAACGCCAAACCGACGAGGAGCAAGATCCAAACATCAATGGCTTTCACTCATCCGACGGCGAAGAAAGCATTGTCTCATCTTTTGAACCGCCGATGGGAATCGAGTTAGATTTCCCGGAGATGACATTACCGGAGAAAGGGAAGCTTCTAAAGGCTGTGGTGAAGGCAGGGCCTCTGCTCCAGACTCTGCTTCTAGCTGGACAGCTTCCACAATGGCGTCATCCACCTCCACAACTTGAGTCCTTTGATATCCCACCGGTGATTATTGCTGAAGCGTCGCCATTGTCACAAGATAGTTGTGGGAATAATCTAAACAGGAAGAGGGTTCACTGTGACGAGTCTGACTCCAAAAGAGAAACCAAGTACCAAAGGCTCTTGCCTTGATCGTTTATGTACTCACATTTTATTCAAGGGTCAAGTATGTATAAAAAGAGTTTGTAGTCTTTGCAAGGGTCCTTGTATGACAAGATTTGGAGTTTGAGTGAACCATTTTCTCCCAGGATCATATCTTAAACTTGGTAATTCTATGATCCTGGCATTATCATTTTTTTAGTTTTCAGGTTAACCGCGAGTTAGCTTGTGACCCGCAAGCCAAAATCAGGCTAAGACTAAAAGTGAACTGGACCGGCCCATCACAATTACCCTACTCTCTTGTGTATTTGTGTGTAAGAAAGGAGACTTTAAGATATGAGATGATGTATGCCAAGCAGTGGAGTTTGAATGAACCCTTTTCTCCCATGTTGGATTGTTATAGTAGGTCCGGTCCGGCTTTGATCAATCTTGCCCGTGGGTCAACCCTTTTCATATCATGTTTTTTTTTCAAAATTGATTTACCAGTGCAAGCTAGCTAACCTAATACAACGATGCCACCACATACGATCATCTCATATCGTTTGGTAATTATATGATCCTGGCATTATCCTTTGAATATTTTCTAGGTTAACCGCATGTTAGCTTGTGACCCCCTAGGCAAATTCAGGTTTTAAATGGGCTAGACCAAAGTGAGCTGGTCTCTACCATTCATAATGACCCTACTCGTTTATGTATGTGTGGGTAAGAGGAGGACGTGTGAGAAAGAGACTTTAAGATATGAAATGATGTGAGGTTGATGAGCGTACAGTGATTGGGATTTGGTTACCCACAGATCTGAATTAGTTTCCTCTAAGAAGACAACTTTTTCAGCGAAAGTAACAGTGAGTTCTTGCCAAAAGAAACGAGTAGGAGTCGGTGGATCGTAAAGAAAAAGTATGAGGACCCCGTTTTCTTGGCTTTACTTTGTGCACTATCATTTGACTAATTCACCCACTAATATCATATTTTCCAAATACAAGTTGATCACTTTTGCGTACTCTTAACATTAATGGCAAAATACATAAGCTATTTAGGAGAAATGGTAAAAAAAATAGCGTCTAGGAGGAGAAACTTTTTTATGCTCTTACAATGAAATAAACGGAGAAGTTAGTTTGATTCATAATTTTGTGTGTATGAACCTAAACGACAAGAAAGTTCCCATCATTATTTCTTTACAACAAACAAATCAAAATTTTCTTATAATGAAATGATGAAGAAGTTGAGTAATTAATTTCTAGTGGGCCTAAATTGGGAATGAAACAACAACTTGTCTAATCTAATCCAGGACACTTTTACTTTTTTTTTAGAGATTTCTTTTAAATATTTTAATATCTCAAATTTGTATTTTGTTGAAAAAATCTCATATCTTATTATAAAAATGAACATTTTCACAAGAGATGGATACATTTCAAAATTCTAATTATGGGGTCACAAGATGGTAAAGAATAATTTTTAGATTGTTTGCTTTGAATTATATTTTCGAATTAAATTATATAAAATTCATTGAATTAAACTTATTATAAAATATATGGAAAATTTTATTAAATTATACAAAGTATTTTTTTTACACAAAAACACACTACTTTTTTATACATTGAATAATCAAAGTCTGAGCTGTGCTTCCATTTTAAGACACCTCGAAACATGATTTTAGTGAAAATATTTACAGTGTTAATCACTGTTTTTTATTTTGTTTAGTTTATTTTCATATTTTTAGTGTAATGCATATTTTTAGTGTATTGAATGCATTAGTTCATTTTGCCAAAAAAGAAAAAGAATAAACATATTAGTTCATTGAAATAAATCGTAAACATTATTAATACTAAAAAAAATATAATAAATGTAATCATACTTCCACTATTACGGTGCATCTTTATGAATAGTGGAAGTATGATTATAGTATATTTTTTAGTATTAATAATGTTTAACAATTTATTTCAGTGAACTAATATGTTTATTCTTTTTCTTTTTGGCAATTCAATACCCTAAAAATATGTGTTTTTAACTTTTAAGGACGTTTTGAATATATTAACAAGGCCCACTAACGAAATTGGGTTCCAACGAAACGAGTTGGGTTCCTAGATTTTATTTGGTTGGTCTTTCTATCATTTGTCTTTATCCTCTCTTATGTGCTCCAAAAAAATTGGAAGAGACAAAGGAGAGGAGAGTGTGTGTGAAAGAAACAGTGTCAATAACAAACTTAAAAGGACAGAGAAGCACCTAAGTCACATTTGTCCGTCCCCATGTGGTTTTAAATAGGGCCATGTGAAGAAGAAGAAGAAGAAAAAACCTTGAAGCAAGACAAAGAAACCTATTTCTTTTCTAACAATACGACGAAAGGTAATTATATAGTTAAGAGTGGTTCTAGTTTTGATGGACTGATAATCCAAAAGAGAAGGTAATCCAAAATTGTTGTTGGATCTTGAATGAATAGGAAAAAAATAGAAAAGGATGTTGGCTTGGCCCAAGTTAATTTTAGAATAATCTATGGCACATCTAGAGTTGGCTTTAAAATGTATACGACTACAAATGTGACTGTTTATACTACATATTTATAGCTCTACATATACTTTCGGCATTTACATGTTTGTATGATACAATCACTAAAAAAATGAGTTTCCGATTGAAAGTTTAATCTTTATAGCGGAAATGAAATTTGACTTATTGATTCTATACAGCACAACATTAATTTGCCATAGATCATCATAATTATATTTTTTTATCTTTTCATTCATATGATATCACCACATATCCGTTTTTGAAAGTCAATTATTACATGCATAATTGGTTTCGATATGCTAATAAAGAAATAAAGCATGCACGTAAATCTAACAAGAGACATCTTCATGCACGAGTTTTTATTCCATTTCAGCTTTCCACAAAGAAAGAGAAAGCAAATAAATCGCTTTAACCTTTTCTTAAATAGCAAGTTAATGCTCGCATTTAATCATAATATTTATTTGTTCCTCAAAGAAGATGCAACAATAAAAATTTCTCTGGAACATCTATCCATATATTCGGAAGGGAGATTATTACATGAAAGTCGTCATAATTGGCATATTGATTGTTACGTCTTACGTGAACGTTGCCATAATTGGCAAGTTGGTTGAAGATACAATTCATTATTTTGAGACATTGATTAAATTTCAAAATTATAGTTATGGTTGGTAAATTGTTTACATTGAAGTAAAAGAGAGATACGGGTATAGTTACCCATTTAAAAACTCGCAAAAATTAATACCAAAAAAATACCACCAAATCTTTCTGTGTCTAATTAAGTCTAAAATACCAACAAACTTAACGATACTGACCAGTTTATTCTATTTATTCTAATTATTACTATCTATGTTTCCATAAAAAAAATCGTTTTAAGGTTTTAAGTTTGTTTCACAAAAAGTGACGTTTTACAACTTAAAAAATCATATCCCTTTTTTATCCCCTACCATTTGTAAACTCGTAAGTATATATATAGTTGCACCAATAATTTTTTAAAAAATTATGTCATCTATCGGACTCAACTTACTATATATGACTGATTCACTTATTTACGGATTTCTCATATAATACTAGATTATGACTCGTGTTATAGTACAAGTTGAATTTTTTATTTATTTATATTATAATTTTAAAATAAAATATAATTTATATGATTATTTTTAAAAGTGTTTTCGGATAAAACATTATACAATAAAATCATATGGTAAATATGATGATTTGAAAAAAAAAATTATTTTGTAAGTTTTATATTGTTTATGACAACTCGTCCCGTGACTCCAATAGCCCACTGCTAGCTTGTCTCCATGGACCCAGGCTGGTCCTGCAGGGCATCGATCCTAACCCCAGGTCAATTGGTGACAACTTGTTCTATGGAAAAGTTGTTAAAGGGTGAGGATCAAGGTTCGAGGAACGTATGACGCACCAATAACCTACTGGTGGATTTGGATAAATAGTTCCATTTCCACGGTGAGGGGTTAGGATCGATGCCTTGCAAGGCCAGCTTTGGGTATGTTGGGGCGGCTAGCGGTGGGCTAGTGGGGTCCGCGGGACGAGTTGTCACATAAAAAAGACTGAAACGACTCCGACCCGTTTTTTTTAAAATAATAAATAGTAAATAATAATAATATTAATAATAATAATAAATAAACTACAAGTAATGGTACCATACCCACTGCCACCTAACCACAATCACAACCAACAGCGGAATAACAAATACCAATATCCAATAAATATCCAATAATAAACCAATAATCATAACATAAATAATATCCAAAATTCAACCAACATAAAACATAGAACCAGCAACCTAGCAATGTTTCTATGATCCAACTTTAGCAATCTAGCAATGCCAGACAACAACCAATCGAGTCCCTAGAACATCCTCCTCTTCATTGTCTTGATTCCACGATCACATTTTGCCTTTATCTGCACCACAAACACAAATTGCAATGCATGAGTATTTTATAAACACTCAGTAAGGCAATCTTCTCATCTACTGGGCTATACACACAAGCAATAGAGACATCTCTAACCATCAACCAACAATCAACAATCAATAATAATAAACCAGGACTCTGCATAGACCAACACCAAACATGCATCGACCGACACCAGTTGGGGTTGCGTCGACCGACGCATGATATGCATCGACCGATATAACGTTCACTTGCATCGACCGATACTCCCAATGCATCGACCGACGCATGCTCGACATAGCACAAAAACCCTAAAGTTTACGCATCGTCCTCGCACAAAGTGCATCGACCGATGCATTGCCGAGCATCGTTTTCCTCCGAAGCTTCTCACCGGATCTTCGTTCCTACAACCACAAAACTCGATCCCAAGCCACAAGAAAGCTTCCTAACGTCCCAAATAACAATCTAGCAAGCCTAACAACACATAACAAGCAAATCAGAGAGATCTCCAACTTAGATAAGCTATGGTCATGCACTTACCTTTGCCAAGACGATTATGAACCTTAAACAAACAAGAAAACACATCCAGGAAGCTCCTACAACGATCCCAGCTATAGATCTCTACATGAACAGCTTCCAATCTCCCAAAATCCCTAAGAACACTCAAGAACACTTTTCTGTCTTTCTTTTCTCTCAAAAACGGCTAAACTCCCGAATGAGACCAAACACTCGAGTTAAGGGTTTTCCCTAACCCAAAACGCAGCGTTTAACTGGCCTTGCATCGACCGATGCAATCCCTAAACCGGGATTTCGGTTCGCGGATGTTACATTTTTAATTTTGTAATTTTATGTATGATAAATGGTTATGTTTGTTATTTGTTTTTATTTTAATTTTTGAACTTGTTTGGTGAAAGTTTTTTAATATGACCCGTGATTAGGTAATATTTTATTTTCAATTGCACATTAAGATCTCAAAAATTACGATTAAGTGTGATAAATTACCAATATTTTATTCTTTTTTACGCCTAAAAATATATTTTTATGCCTAATAGTGTATATTTTGTAACAATATATGAAATACTAAATATTTTATTTAGGAAATTGTATAAATCATTAGAATATTCTCTTTAAAAATATTCTATGAAATAGTCTTAAGTATATTCATATAGCCCACAAATTGACCAATTAATCTATAATGTTTTTTTGTAACCAACCTATATTTAATGTATAACCTAGTTTGTAACCAACTTATAAAAATTATATAGTCTACAAATTTTTTTTTTTAGTTGTTAGTGCTTATTTTGTTGATTTTTGTCTTCTTGATTGGGTCACCAATTTTAAAGTTTTCTAATGTATGATATTTTAGTTTAATTGTTTGGGTTGTTGAGTTTTAAAAAAACAAACTCTAATATAAAATTTAATATTTTCAAATCTTACAATTTTAGAGTGCAAGTTCTAGAATTTCAATATTTAGTGTATAACCAAACAATACTCTGATATAGCTTCACTAAACTATTACTCCCTATGTAACATTTTAACCGATGTTTAAATTTGAGCAACTTTGGTAGATAATCATGGATCCAAAAAGAATCAAGAAAATAACTATGAATCAGTTTTCTTTAGTAAATGACTCTTTTTATGGTGGGGTAGGTGTAGAGTAGTTACCATATTAACCTTCTAATTTACAAGTTTTACAAAATCTGAAAGTTCAATATGAGATATATTTTGTGACTGGAAAAATGCAGAGAGATAATGCTACAATAAGTCATAGTGAGTACCCAAATTAAAGCTGAGGTTACAATTAGAAGAGATGGTGGTTGTAATTGTTACAGAGGTGTCTATGGTGGTGAGTGAAAGTAATTACATAGGTGGTGATAGGGTTATTTTAAAAAATAGCATGAATCATGTTTAAATTGCATGTAATTATCGTATAAATAGCATGTGATGTTACAAAATAGCATTTTTGGTTGGAGTAAATAGAAAAAGCATGCAATATTATCATTCTTTGGAATATATCATGTCATTTATATAAAAAACACTATGAATTACAATAGTTTTCTAAAAAAAACATGGTAGATAAACACTGATACATTTAAAAATATTAAAACACATAGTTCCTCTAACAATGTTTGTCCCGATGTTGGAGGAGATAAAGAGAATGAGAAAAGTAGAGCAATTGGGAAAAGAGAAAACAAGATGATGGTGATGATTTAGGAGATGGTGGTCGGAAGTGATGGTGATGAATTCGGTGGATAAAAGATGATGGAGAAGGCGGTAATTGTTACGGAGATGATGGTGATAAACTCGGCGGAGTAGATTTGTGTTGGTGGTGGTGAGTTTTTTTATTAGGCTTTCGATTAAGAAAAAAAAGGAGAGATATTTATGTACTTTGATGAGAGAGAAAGAAGAAGGAAGCAAGAGGAAGAAGAATAAAGATAAAGGAGAGAAAGAAAGAGAAAGAAGAGAGAAGAAGACGGGAGGAGAGCAACGTAATTTTAAGTTATATAGGGGACACACGGACATGAGTGATAGTTATTTTATGAATTATTTCTAAAAGTATAGTCATCTAGTATATATACTCTTTAAATTTTCTACACACGAATCAATATATAATTTCTATTTAATTTACTTCTTTTACATAAAATACCATTAAAGTAAAATAAATTCAACTAATAAAAAAACATATTGTAAAATAAGATTGGCAAAGAAAAATACATATAAATGTTTACATATAAAAAGTAGAAACCATCACTTAAAAATGAAACAATTTATTTTTGCTAAAACATCACTTAAAGTAAAACAAAGGTGGTATAATATAATTCAAAACTCTCTTTTCTTTATATACAATTAATTTAAAAAATCAAAATTTTATTATGTATCCAGACTATCCAGTAAACATAAAGAGCAAAAATATTTGTGAGTTTTTTTTAATTAGATAGGATTTTTCTCAAAAAGAAAGAAAAAGAGAGGGTAAAATGAAGATAGACAAAAGAACGAAAAAAAATTCACACAGTGTTCTCAGTGTCTTTTTCTCTCTAGTTACAAAACAAAAATAGCTATGTCTGAAAAAAATAAGCTTTAACTCTCTTTCTCTCTCTCTTACACTGTTACTGTCGTCTCTCTGTCTCTCCCATTAATCTCCACTGCTCTAAAAAAAAACCATTAATTACTAAACCCATCTCTCTCTCTCTCTCTTCTTCATCTTTGAGGAGCTTCTCTTAACTCTCTATCACAGTTTCGTTTCTTCATTCTGTATTTTTTTTTTCTTGTCTCCTCCAGATTAATAATAGATCTGATTCGTTTCAAGAAATGAGACAGAGAGACTAATGTCGGAATTATCCAATTAGGGTCTTTTTAAAAAGAAACATGGAAGCAAGGATGAAGAAGTATAGCAGAGAAGTGAGTGCAGAGAGAGCAAAAGTATGGACTGAGAAGTCACCAAAGTATCATCAAAAGATTAAGAAAGTCCCAATTGTTTATTATCTCTCCAAGAATCGTCAGCTTGAGCATCCTCATTTCATGGAGGTTCTGATGTCTTCTCCTAATGGATTATACTTAAGAGGTAAATGCTAATAATGCTTTTTTTTCTTGGGGAGATTTTGAAGAATTATGAAGAATCAATTGTGTTTCTTTTTGGGTTTTGTAGATGTTATAGAGAGGCTTAATGTTCTTAGAGGTAGAGGAATGGCTTCAATGTACTCTTGGTCT
Organism: Camelina sativa; assembly: GCF_030686135.1. Classification (NCBI taxonomy): domain Eukaryota; kingdom Viridiplantae; phylum Streptophyta; class Magnoliopsida; order Brassicales; family Brassicaceae; genus Camelina; species Camelina sativa. The sequence continues at coordinate 8,182,602 of NC_141886.1, read as the reverse complement.
AGTAAAAGGTAATGTAACTTTCTTGATTTGACTTCATGAAGCAACAAGAGTTTCAGATTTAATGTTTTAATCTATTTATTTAACTCTGCAGAAGCTACAGGAATGGTTTTGTTTGGCATGATTTATCAGAAGATGATTTGATTTTACCAGCTCATGGGAATGAGTATGTTCTTAAAGGTTCTGAGCTATTTGATGAATCCAATTCAGGTGAATATAACAATTTTTGTAATAATTTTTTTTTTTTCAATGAAGAAGCTTTACAGAAACCTATGTTGTGCAGATCAGTTTAGTCCAATTGTAAATACAGCGAGTCAAAACATGAAGCCGATAGTTGTGGAGCCACCATCATCTAGAAGTAATGATGATTCGTCTTCGTCTTCGAGTATGAACAATGGGAAAAGAAGTAATAAGCATTCTCAAGAAGATGATGAGCTATCTCCACCAGCTCTTCGCTCTGTCTCTTCTGGTGTATCCCCTGATTCAAGAGACGCAAAGAACTCATCTTCTTGGTGTTTAGCTGAGTACAAAGTGTATAAGACCGAAGGACTCGCAGATGCGTCTACTCAAACCGATGAAACTGTGAGTGGTTGTGGTAAAAAGCCAATAGAGACTTTTAGTAGAGGTGTTTCAACTGATGATGATGGATCATCAGAGCCTGAAACCAGCGAAAACAATCTCGCGAGCGAGGCTTCTTGTGCGGCGGGGAAGGAGAGAGACAGTGGGGAAATATCAAGAAACTCTGTCTCGCCGCCTTTTTCCAATAGTGCTTCTTCCTTGGGAGCAAAGACTGATACTTTGGAGTCTCTAATAAGAGCTGATGTTAGTAAGATGAATAGTTTTAGGATTCTTGAACAAGAAGATGTTCGAATGCCCGCTCATTCGAGGCTTAGGGCCTCGAATATGCTGATGCAGTTGATATCTTGTGGTTCAGTATCAGTCAAGGATAATAACTTTGGCCTTGTTCCAACTTACAAACCTAAATTTGGCCACTCGAAGTTTCAGTCTCCTTTCTTCTCCTCATCGTTTATGATGGGAGACTTTGATCGTTTGTCGGAAACACCGAGTCTAATGGGATTGAGATTGGAGGAGAAAGAGTATTTTAGTGGGAGTTTGGTCGAGACGAAGCTACAGAAGAAGGATGCAGTGGATTGTAATGCTTCTCTTAAGCGTTCTTCATCCTATAATGGTGACAGGTAGATTTCTAAAATCAGTAGGAAACAAAGGTCCTGATACTGTTTGAATTGGATGTTGTGTTATGTTTTGAGTTAAGACAGTTCTTTAATGTTTCCACTAAAAAATACAACTTCAACGTGTATGCCATTCTAATAGGTTTTGAAGTTTAGTAAAGTCTATCTTTGTGAATCCTTGAGAACACATCTCATGTGAGTTTTTCTCAGGGCATCCAACCAAATGGGTGTAGCAGAGAACGGGGACTTGAAACCTGGTGGTTCGAAGTACAATCTAGGATCAAGAAAAGCTTCCTCTGTATTCAGCAAGCAACACCCACGCAGTGAGTCCTTGAGATCTCCTGTCTCAGAGAAGAAAAGAAACTCATCAGAAGATACAACCAAGAACATTCCATGTCCCACTAAAACACATGAAGTTTGCAGTAAAAGAATAACCGAATCTTCGAGGAAGCCTGATTCATTCAGAGAAGACGATGAGAAAGTGATCAAGATCGACGAAAGGTAAAAACATAAACATCTTAAATTCTTGTTCTTGATATGAACATATCAGATTTATCTAAAGCCTATATGTTGTATCTTGAACAGGCTTGCTTCAGGAGCTCGGGTTAGAATCGAATCAAAAGTACCTTCAGATGAGCCCTAAACAAGGTTTTGAAAAAAAATTAAAAGTAAAAGACCCTTTTGCTGGTTTGTTTTGTGGCGGCAACTTTTTCTTCATTTTGATTGTAAATCTGGAAAGGTGGTATGAGTAAAAGAGAAAGGGCAAAAAAAGTTTTCATAAAAAGCCTAAAAAGATCAGAGAGAGAGCACTAAATGTTGGTATTGGGCAGAGAAAAGTTGTAAGTAAATTGAGAGAAAGAAGTTTGGTAGCAAAAGGTATTAATGTTTTGATGTGATCATGTGAGATGGAGAAAATGGACCAGTACTGTTACTGATTGATTGGTGTGGTCATTGTTTACCGATTGGTGTGGTCATTGGTAGGTTGGTTTTATTTGTAATTCCATGCCATTTCGGTTATCTGAATATCCGACACATCCCCTTTATTGGTGTTCATGACTTATATCCAGTGTTGTGTTTCTAAAGATGTGCCGATAGGTCACAGCAAAAATTGAATTTGTTCCATGTCTGCTACACTAGTAAAGAAAAGAAGTTGTCATCATTTTCCCATATTTATTGGGTGAACAATATAAGTAACTAGATTATTATTATTATTATTTATATTTTATATTGTATTTGTTTGTTAAATATTGGATTTTTTCCAAATAGAAAAATAACTAAATTTTCTGACTGTTTGTGCGGCTATATGTTTATATTAATTTTTAACCCGCAATATACTTCATGACAATTTGTTTGTTATATTTAGTTTTTTTTGTTTAGCGTTCAAGATTCTATTTTGATTTTTAATTATTATAATAAAAAGGATCTAATATATAGTAAGTCATTTATACACTATGATTAAGTCACATTTTTCCTAATGATTTAATTATTTAAAGCAATCTTAGTTAAATCAGTTTCATTTTTATATGTCAAATATTGTAATATTAATAATGTTAATAAATAATAAAATGAGAATTTAACCCGTGTTAATACAAATTTATTGATACTAGATTTTAACCCGAGGTACACCGCGAGACGATACATTTAAACAAAAAAATGAAAATTTTAACTGGTATTTGTTTGTTAATTTTGTTTGTTGGTTAATTTTAGTATTTAACTCGCAGTATACCGCAAAATAATTTATTTTAACATAATCATTATTTAATCAAGTTAATTAAATATGTCTAATATTATGATATTGATAAATACTTTTGATGAATACTTTTGTACAATCAACAAACAGACAAAAACATCACTTATAATATAGTGAATATATATTTTAGAGATATGTATGGTTGCTAATGTGATTATATTAGTTAGGAAATTACTAGTTAGGTTAGTACAGTCTCTACGATATTTATAAATTTTTATGTTATATTTTATAAAATATAAATTAATTGATTAATTTGAAGAGATAGTACTTTATAATCTATTGTGGTAAAAGACATAACTGTAAAATTTGAAAAGATTCGAGTTGAGATGACAATTTTGAATTCTATTTGGACACTTTCAAAGAAATAATATCATCAAAGAAATTACAAATGCTTTTTTTTTTTGCACTGGGAATTTTGTTCAAGGGGTGTTGTAGTATCAAATAATTTAAGTGAAACCATTTATAAAACCAAAATTCATATAAAAATAAAATAAGTCAAGTACTATTGATATATATTTATTAGTTTGGGTATACCTCTTGATTAAATTCATAAATCCAGTTGTAGATCTACTAATATTTAGTTTCTGTTTATTGGTGACTTGTTTTTGTCAACTCTGTTTACTATAGATTAAACTGGCATAATAATAATGATAATATTATTACTATTATTATGTGGACATAGTCCATTGGTTCTGGTTATGGAAGTCGTGGGATATGTTACTCAAACGTTTAATTTTCCTTAAAGTTAATCAACAGCTAGAAGGAATCCTGAATTGGTTGACCAATTTTTTTTGGTTTTACATTATATACGTAAAATATTAATATCACAACTAAAAATACATAAAACTAGTTCCTCACCGGCCAAAACTCTATAATAGTTTATAGTATTGTGTTTCGTTACTCGATGTGTTTTTTTTTTGTTTAAGCATCATATTGTCTGTTTGTTGATACAAGAACCCAAAACCGTGCATTGAACAGGCTTCTTCATAATTTAGTTGCGATTATCCGTAAATGATTAGTATTTAGTACGTTGGAAATGCTATTAATATTCCATAGATTCAGAGCCGGCTTAGTAACATTAAAAGTATTTTGATAAGATCTTAGTTTTTTGGGACCCAAAAAAAAAAACTTCATCATTTTTGGAATATTTTTAGCTAGACCAATATAATAATATGTTCAGTCTTTTATACTCTCTAAAGAAAGAAGCTCGATGTTTGTGAAAGATGATGGGTTGATCTTTTGGCTTGGCTCACGTTATCCAGTAGGAAAAATAAAGTGTTTTGCCTTGTTTATTTTGTATATTTTAGGGTAAAATTGATTTTTTTTTTCTAACAAAACAAAAAAAAAAATGTATTTTAGGTATAAAAATAACTCAACTAACCCTCAAAATTTATGAGTTAGTTTAGCAATTAACCTCTTAATTTGGGTCAAACTAGTTTTTCCCTATAATTAATGTAATTTAGTTTTATATCATTTATATAAGTTACCTAATAAATAATGATAAAAACATTTTATATCTATTGAAAGTTTATTTGCATCAATATTGATTTGTATCCATTGCAAAGAATAATGTTAATTCTACATAAGTTAATAATTTAATATAGATAATGTTAGTATTTCCATCAATTTATCATTGATATTAACATTTTCATGAATTCATAGTAGATTTCTTAACAACAAATCTGAGTAGGCTCGAATGTTTCATTCAAATTTAAGGGCTTATTAGCTAGATGGTCAATTGTTGTGCAAAAATTGACAAAATTCCTATGTGACATTTTCGTGATTGGAAGTAGTAATTTGTAGTCCAAAAACCAACAAATTCATCTTTGCCAATTTTTTTTTGACAAATTCATCGTAAAATAAATAAAAATAAGATTATGTAAAAATAATATTAAATTCATCAGAAATCCAAATGATAACCTCAATTAATTACTTTAAAAATAAGAAAATTAAAAGTTATTTACTTTTCCAAATCTTGTGTCGTGTGGATCTTGTGACGAGGCTCTGCCATGTGGTAAGTTATTCATCAGTTTGATCTTGTTGCATTGTTGACTTGTTGTATAGATCGGTAAGTTGTATACAGATCGGTAAGTTTCAAAATCTAAGTTATCGTAACCGTTTTTATGTTTCTTGCATTGTTGATTGTTGTATAGATCTGTAAGTTTCAAAATCTAAGTTTTCGTAACTGTTCATCACCAAACCAGATATATATGCTTAATATTATTTTTAAAAAATCAAACTGAACTAAATGAACACCCCTTTTAATATGGTTTATTCGATTTATATTTACATAACCAAAAACTTTTAAAATAAATTACGTTGTAAAAAATAAATAAAAATCAAACAATATATATGTAACAGGAAGTGGATGGATAAACTTTCCCTCTGAATCCTTTCATACAGTTTAGAGAGACACATACAAATAAATAATACAACAGTACACTGACATAAGCTGCGTATAATATTATTTTCAGTATTCTGAACCTAACAGCCTAGCAGCACCAATAATGTATGATCAGAATGTCAATTAGTTTTATATGTTTCTCTTGTTTTGAGTTACATTTTTTTTGGTGAGGGTAGAAATTATATATTATATCCAAAAATATGATAAATGAGTGTGATATATTATGTAGTGAGTATAATGTTTGTATTTTATTATTTGATAAGAAGAATTGTATAGATATGAAGTAATGAAGAAACAACAAATATTTATATCTTTAACACAAAATAAATGAAATAGAACAATCTAAAAAATATAACTGTCATGCAACACGACAAATCAATCATTTGATAATGGCAAATTTTATATTTAATCAAAAATTATATTTAATAGACAGGTCATGCATGACATTATGAAAGACGTAAACTGAATATATAATCTAAGACCAACCAATAACAAGCGTATATTTCTATATCGATTTCTTAAGTCAATATATTAATCTGAAATTTCTTAAGTTAGTTTATTTACATGCCTCCACATACAATACAGTAATCATATCAACAAATGAAAATTTTCATTCGTAATGGAAGGAAAGAAAAATCCTCAAATGTGGCATCGGTGGTTCACCTAGTCTATATGTTGTTGGTCATAAGAAATAAAAGAGTCTTAAGAATCCCAAATTCTAATATTAATACTGGATAAAAGATCAATGAGTCTATTTCTAGATTCCCATTCTAAACATAAACAAACAATAAATTGAAAATATGTTGTTTTCGCCGTAGTTTACACCATTGTTTCGATAAGATAATGAAAATGTTTGTAACGAAAAACGACACTTTAATCAGCTGTAAATTGTATCTCGATGTTCATCAATTATTGTACTAGAAAAAATCAAATGCGGGTCCAACAAACCGCCTCATTGACGAGATGATTATACATTAATACACTGATAACAAACATCACTCCTTAAGAAATCGATAGGCTGCGACAAACATGATTCAATAACTAATGGATCACATTTGTAGATTGATTTGAAAGAACAATGCGTCAAAATAATCATTTCGGTACAAGCCTTTGCTATGAACTTTGGTCCATATCAATGCACAACCCTTAAAAAGCGAAAGTTTGATGATAAATTAAATATAAAATGATTTGTACTATTATGTCAAAAAAAAAAAAAAAAAAATCACTATCATATTCACATATACTTCTTAAACTAATAGAGTTGATGATTGTAACATAATATTTATGTGTATATATAAACTCATTTTGTCTCTCTTTCGTTGTCAGAAACTTTCATAAACAGTCTCTTCTTCATTACCACAAACAGACAAAAAAGAAAGAAAAAGACAAATGGACGGAAGAGTCAACGCTCTTTCCAACATGAACGATCTAGAACTTCACAATTTCTTGGTCGATCCAAACTTCGATCAGTTCATAAACATCATACGAGGAGATCATCATCATCAAACCATGGACGAAAACCCAGTTCTTGATTTCGACCTTGGTCCATTACAAAGCAGCCCGTGTTTCATCGACGAGAGCCAGTTCATCCCTACACCTGTCGATGACCTGTTTGACGAATTGCCTGACTTAGACTCCAATGTCGCTGAATCGTTCCGTAGCTTTGATGGTGAGAGTGTTAGAGCTGGCGGCGGTGAAGAAGATGGAGAAGATTACAACGACGGTGATGATTCATCAGCCACTACGACTAATAACGATGGAACCCGTAAGACTAAGACTGATCGGTCTAGGACTTTGATCTCTGAGAGAAGGAGGAGAGGTCGAATGAAGGATAAGCTTTACGCTTTGAGATCTCTTGTTCCCAACATTACTAAGGTAACAAATCACAACATTTCGTGACACAAAGATTTGGTGTAATGAAACTGTTAGATAATGGATTTGTATGTGTGTGTCATGTAGATGGATAAAGCATCTATAGTTGGAGATGCGGTGTTGTATGTTCAAGAACTTCAATCACAAGCCAAGAAACTCAAATCCGATATCGCGGGACTTGAAGCTTCTTTAAACTCTACTGGAGGGTACCAAGAACCTGTTCCTGATGCTCAAAAGACTCAACCTTTTCGCGGTATCAGTCCTCCTGTTTCCAAGAAGATCGTTCAGGTAAATCTTGAAAAGCTATATTGATAATCTTGAAACACATCAAGAACCTTGAAAATAAGTATATATGTTTCTTTTTGTGTTAGATGGATGTTATTCAAGTGGAGGAGAAAGGGTTTTATGTGAGATTGGTGTGTAATAAAGGAGAAGGTGTTGCTCCATCTCTATACAAGTCTTTGGAGTCTCTAACAAGTTTCCAAGTTCAGAACTCCAACCTAAGCTCTCCTTCTCCTGACAGATACCTCTTGACATATACGTTAGATGTAAGAAACCAACTTTGTACCCTTTTAACGTTGTTTTTGTTTCCGAATATATACGTTTTACTTAACGAGTTTGCTTGTTTTTGGTGGAAACAGGGGACATGCTTTGAACAGAGCTTAAACTTGCCTAACCTGAAGCTTTGGATCACTGGATCACTTCTAAACCAAGGGTTTGAATTCATCAAGCCATTCACTTGATTTCTGTAACGTGAGTCAAAACCCGGTTCTGCATCTCATTGATTGTGTTCCTTCTTGCATGTTTTGTAACTTCCGAAGATCTAATTTTAATTCAAGTGAAGATGTAATCGAGGTTGTTGATTCTCTCTATTGAATAAACACCGTGTTATAGAGTAATTTAGCGGCAACTTGTATGGTTAAATGAAGTAATTTTTATGTTTTTTGTTTTATAATCACAAGTCTGAAGTTTGGCTTGCAAATTATGTGAGTGACCCTCCTTGATTAAATCGAAGATTAATGTTGCTCTAACCTATAATCAAAACATTCTAAATTTTTCCTTAATGTTATTTCTGATCTACAAAATATAATCCGCAAGTAACAACAATGAATAAATGAAATGAAAATACCCATTTTTTTTTTGTGTGTGTGTAGATGCTACAAATGAGAGATATATGTAACAATCAACCACCAAGTATAGTGTGCTTTCTCCCCTTCTAATCATAATTGGCTAGTGAACGTTGTTGTTGCACTACTAACACCGACGTTTTGCTTGGGAAATCTGGCGAGGCCAAGAAATCACCAATGACTCCAAGCTCCTCAAACTCGCACCAATTCGCTATACCGCTAGTCGCCTCGTGGTTCTCACCGCAGCTTCTCCCCACGACGAAAAGATCGTAATCGAAAGCCATGGAACGTAGAAGCATTGACGTATCCGCTCCATCCAAGATCTCTTGTTCCATGTAAATTGTTGATCTTTCTTCTTTTACCATTCCTGAATCATTGCTTTTCATCAACTCTCTTAGTTCAACCATGTCAAGCATTTGATCCCATCCTGTCGCTTCTTTGCTCTTTCCCGATGCGACGAGACGTAAAACTGTTAATGTTACGTTCTCTTGACGGGCCATTCTCTTCGCAAAGGCCAGCGCCTCTCTATCATCTCTGCCTCCCACGAATACCACACACACCTGCCATCAAATAGCACTGTGTACTTAGTCTTTATATATTTAATAGTTAAAGCATCTGAAACGACCAACATGGAAGCATTGTGGATGAGACTCGACTAACAAAGCGATTCCCAAGCATTAGGTTGGTTTCTAATACGGACAATAATAATTTTAAAAAAAATGTAACTGTAATACCTTAACGCTTTGTTGCTCGTCTTGTTTTTTGTTAACGGGATGGCGTTCGACAAGGATGCCAACAGAACAAGGAGCTTGTTTCAAGACGTTGAAATTGAGAAACCTGATCATCTCAGCATCTGATACGATGGATGTTCGGTCGAGTGACCAAGTCCGATGGAAAGGAAGAATGATAAGTGAGACAGCTTTATCAAGAGCTAACCAACAAATATCATCTTGCATATGGTTGGAGTTTGCGATGCAAGTGAACGTGTCTATGGAGATAGAACTGGAGACGTAACGGTGGAAATGTTCGAAAGAGAGGATGACGTTTTCAGAATATTTTTTCCCTGACCCAATTCCGAGTTTCTGAACTTTGTGAGAGATCAAAGTGGGAACGTCTTGACCTTGTAACTCGACGAGGTGGAGCACGTAGCATGTGAGAGGGCTTTCTTCGGATTGATAAGAAGCTTCGAGAAGGTTGATCATGGAAGATATGTGGTCTGGTCTATGGATGCATACAAGAGTCTTTAGCTCTCCAGTATTCTTCATACTCTCTAAATTTCTCTTTTGATAGCACAAGAATTGCTTAGATGGGTCGTAGAGAAACCCGATCACCACTGGTAAGACCACAGAGTTGATGACGATGCACAAGACTAGGATTGAGTATATATCTCTTGATAATGCCTATACCAAAACAATCAATAAGAAGAATAATTAAATAAAAATCTTTCTATTTTTTTGTTTTTTTTTTTTTTTGCAAGAAAATCATAATCATATATAATTGAGAGATGAGATGAGAGACTAACTTTGAGGCTGAAAACGTAAAAGTAGAAGCTGAGTTCGATGATACCCTTGTGAGACATGATAAGAGAAAGGATAACCGAGTCTCGCAATGGCATTTTGTAGACGTAAGGTACAATCACTGCGACAAAGAGCTTCAATAAGAAGACGAGCAGGACAAGAGACGTAACCGCAAATTTCTTATCATCGCCGCTAAAGAATGTCAAAGCGCCTTTCCAAGATCTAATATCAACCCTGAGCATAGTGGCTGATAAGAAGAGAGGCAATACAATACCAAAATTAAAGCTCTCTAACCGTTCGACCAATACAGATCCAATAGGAGGTCCACTAGGAATGGCGAGACCAAGAACGAAAGCTCCAAGTGCAGGATTCTGTTCAATTAAGTTCCAGTACATACACGATAAGCAAAGAAAGACGAAAACCACATAGATGTATTTGTCTTCGATTGGTCTCCCTTCTCGTTTCCGCTTGATCACTTTGAATAGGAATGGTCTCACAACCTTAAACGTCATGAAGAGATATAAGGCTATCTCTACTAGCAAAGCCACAGCATTAAAGATTGTACTTGAAGCAAGAGAAATGTTCACCAGCATGATTAGGAGTCCAACCAGATCAGAGATTAAGGCTGAGGATAAAGCAACCCGACCAATAGACGAATGGTTCATGCCGAGGTCGCGCAAGAGTCTTGCGATCCCAGAGAAGGACGTGAGGCTTTCCATTAGCAGCACTGTGTCATATTCTCTGGAAGAGAGGGGTTGATCTTTAGCTGATCTGAACTTGGAAAGTAAGAAACCAACAACTACAGGGAAAGTAACCGCTGCGATTCCAGTGACTCTTGCTTTTGCTTCAGACTTGAAGATTCTCTGGACGTCCATTTTCACACCTTTGAGGAACCAGAACATCATGAATCCGAATGATCCAAGGCATCCTGGAATGTCGATTCTGTTTTTAGGGACCAAGATCTCTCCAATGATCGAGTTATTACCGGATAAAGTAAGCATAACATTCAAGAGTAGTCCCGCCTTCAATGCATCAACGGTTTTGTCAGTATTTTAAACACGTACAAAAAGATTGAAGAAGAAGAATAAAAAAAAGAAGAAGATACTTACAAGCATCATAGAAGAGAACTTGGGAACAGAAAGACCCAATTTCTTGAACAGGATAGTAAAGGCTTGCCAAAAGAAGAAGACAAGCAAGATGACAATCTCGAGATTCGGAAGACGGTATTGCCAAATATTAAGACCTACCGTTTTCAAAATAAGTCTCTCCCAAATACCATCTGAAGTTAGCTTAGAAGGATGCTCCTCACAAAAAAAACCATCCCCTCTTTTACTTTCACCATACCAAGCCATTTCATATATCCAATTTAATTCAGGACTCATCTGCATAACATCACCACCTTCCATTCCCGACATCTCACCACCACCACCTCCCATTCCCGGCATCATGTCGTCGCCTACTACAAATTCGCCGCCTCCACTATAATCCCCCGACATCCCAGGTCCTGTCCCATTCCCCATGTCCATGACTTTAAGAAACTTGTGAGAATTATTGTAAAAAATGGGCAAGACGAAAACAAAGAAATGTTGGGTTCCTTTTGAGAGTACAAAAAAAAAAAAAGAGAAACCATATTATGTAAACAAGGGCACACAGATGTATATGCTGTTAATAGGTTAGGCCGTTACATTATAACAAACTTTGGACATCTATAGACATGTATAGTTTTAGACAGTTTTTGATTTGTTTCTCTCTACTATAAATAGTATATGTCTTCAGCTTCTTACAAGTTAAACCTAAAACTCAGAAAAATTGAATTTATTTAAATAAGATGATTGTATTTTTATGGAGGTAGAAAACTTCAAAAGCACATTTTGTCTGGAGAAAAAAGTCATCGGATCTAGCTGAGATGTCCCAATCCCAGAAACTTGTTCCAGCAATCATGGCTAAAGATGGCATTACCTCCTCGGCTCTACAAGACATCTGAATCAGATTACTAGACCATCTCACTCTGACACAAATAAAAATATTTAATAAAATTCCAAAATAGAGGCCACAAGGAAGTGTACCTGAAACGAGTCTAGTGACCCTTATCACGTATCTGTGCACTCTAAGCTTCAACTTTTTAAACCCGACTTTAAAAGCATCTTATAGGCAACTGAAGAATCATTTTACTCTGTGCAGATACTAAAACAAGTAGAACTCATTTCCCTTCACATAATAACTTGCGGGCAATGTATGGTTCAGAACAACATGTTTTGTGAACATCATGTGAGAACCATTTCTGAGCTGATAATTAGAGAGTCGCAGAGAGTTTCACTTTACGGTGGTTCTCATCGAGATTAGAGGTGGGCAAACAAAACCTTAACCCGAAAAAACGAACAGAACCAAAACAAAATAAATGATGTGATTTTGGTTTTTAAGCCTATTTTTTTTTTTTTCGTGTGTGTGACTATTTTAAAGTTATTTAATATTTAGGGTTTTCTAAATTATTAAGATATTAAATATCATTTTATAATACCTTTCGATTGTATTAGTATTAGTCTTTTAAAGATATTTAAATATATATATTTTATATAACATGAGAAGGTTTTTTTCTAACTTTGACTGCCAATGTGACACTTGGCGCTATATATTTGTGACACATGTCTCTCTCACTAATTAATTTTAAATTAAATATTTTTATATACTTTTATTTATTTATATTTTATATGGTGGAGAATTTGCTTTAAAAAATAAAATTCACATTGTTACAAAAATATATTTCTTCCAACTTTTTAGTTTTAACATATAATATATTTCCTAATGAAAGCATATACCAATAACTTAAAAAAAAAAGCTACTGATCAAACCAATTAAAAGAAAAAAAATTTGCATACTTTTAAAGTGAAAATTGAAACCAAATTCATTTATGATAGACAAATTTAAAAATATAGAATATGTACTAATATATTAAAAGAAGATAAAAATATCATAATGGTATCATAACATAACCTTCAGTTTTAACATATAATATATTTCCTAATGAAGCATATACCATATAACCTAAAATTAAAACTACTGATCAAACAAATTAAAACAAAAAAAGTTTTAATACTTTTAAAATAAAAAATGAAGCCAAATTAATTTATGACAGAATAATTTAAATATATATATATATGTTCTAATATATCTAAAACATCACATTGTATCGAGATAAAATTAAATTATATTTTGTATTCTATAAGTTACATTTTGACTCTCTTTAAAACATATGTACTAAAAGAAAATAAAAATAACAGAATTGCTTAATCACCCAATGAAATAATAGAAAATAATAGTTTACAAAATAATTTAATGGTAATTATAGTATTGATTTTTAAATGATTAGAAAATAGAGATAATATATCGAATCTAAAAAACATTAAATTTGACACACTTTTCTTTTCATGAATTTTGTTCAACATTTAATGCGAGATATAGTATAAGATATTTCATAAATTTTTATGACTTTAGCCATACTTCAATATGCATTATTCCAATTTTTTATATTAAGGGTGATTACAAGATTAGAGAGTAAACACTTGAGCATATGATAAATTGTGAGTATACATATTAATTATTCAAAATAATCATTGGTGATTCTTCTGTTACCTTGTAAAACATATTTTCTAGATTCATAATTTCATTAGTATAGTACAAAATTCAGGTTTTAGAATCCATTTATTTATTGGATGAATTTGAGTTGGTCTGATTTTTTTTCTCACATATCTTATTTTAAAATCATCAAATCTGATGGAAAATTCAACATATAGATATTATAAGTTTAAATATAGTTAATTAAAATAAACATTTAGATGTAAGTTAAAATAAATTAGAAATGAAGTTATATCAGAAAAATAAATGGAATGTATGTATTGTTGATATCAATTTTTCTGATTTTGTCTTCTCTTCCATGATCTACACCAATTGACATGTTGGAAAGTTCATTTTTGACAATTAAAAGAACATAATGAATATGAATAGAGACAAGGACCGAGAAATAACCCATCATCATAGAAGTATAACACATTTTAAGCATTCATATAGAGTTACTGATTCACAAGATGTTAGGAGGCTAACTGAAGAAAATCAAACCGTAGCAACATATTGTGGAGTCAAAAAGAAAATCAAATATTAAGATTGAGTTGAAGAATATATAAATTTGTAAAACCACTCGCAAAAAGATAAATATTTATCAATTATTTTTCTTTACGATTGAGACTAAAACATAATTTTTATTTATTTATTTTCATGTTTACTGAGTTTCGATAATAATTTTCATGTTTGTAAACTATTTTCAATACTCAATTTTTGTTTCGAATGTCTAATATATGGCCTCTACACAAACCTCATGTGTACTACGACTATCTCCAATATATATTCTATTTTTTACTCTAAAATAGAGCATAGTTTTTTTCAATGTATCAATCTATTGTATACTCTAAAATAGAGTAAGTGTAAAAATTAAAGTTGCATATAGAGTAATCCTACCATTTATTCTATTTAGAGTAAGATATAGAGTAGGGTTAGAGCAAATGTTACTCTATAACAGAGTATTGACTTTAAAATAGAGTGGGCTTGGAGATGGTCTAAGAACCTAACAATTTATCACAAAACCATAAAATCCAAAACAACAAAACTTTGAAGGATTTAATTACTTCAATCAAAAAAATTTCTGATATGTTTTGTTTATTTTATTTTGCGTCCAAACATTAAGAACCATATATATAAAGCCTTTATAATAAAGGACCACATATTAAACATCTTTTTAAAAAAATTCATATAAAAAAATACATTTCAAAAATATATTTCTAAATTTAAGATATATCATAATCAATAAAAATAAAATAAAATATATCTCGCGCATCACGCGAGCCTATTTCTAATATATATATTTTGATAAGTGTTGGTCTAAAAAAGATGAAAATAAGACATTTTACAAACAATACTAATTATTTATAAGGTTTTTTTAACTAGACGATGGAGGCATACTTGCTCAACCGCCATCATACTATGATCATAGTATAATCAGTTTTTTTAAATTGTCAATATAACCAAATGGTATGACCAGCTTATAAGGTTTTTAAAATTCATTTATTATTAATAAACAATTATTACATATAATATAACTATGTTATAACTATGAAATTTGTCTATTGTATATATCCTTAGGAATTATTCTACTGACTTTTTTTTTATTCCGATTTTTAATTTGCCAATATTTTTATTAAAGAAAAAATATTGTTTTGGAATTGAAATACCATGTAAAAAGCCTTAAATGTGTTTCAGTGAATTTTGATGTGCCTATTTTTATAGTTGTAACAGGAGCTGGAGAAGATGGAAGGGGAAGAAAACGAAGACAAGCTTAAGAAACGCTTTGGAAAAGCTCGAGAAGGAGAAGAAAACGATTGAGAAGTTACCAGATCTGAAGTTTGAGGATAAGACAAAGATATTGAGACAAGCTTGTTTCAAGGCTAACCATAAGAGGAAGAGAAGACTTGGCATGTCCACGTAAGTCCATCACATCATCTTCTTCTTCTTCCTCTGTTTCGGGTTTGAGTTATAGTTAATTGATGTTGGATGATCGTTCTTGAAGAGGTAAGAAAAGATGATGACGAAGAGATGAAGTATGTCTTAGACTCTTACGTTACGTGGTTTCTATTTGTTTATGTGTTATGTAACGTGTAAATACTATGTTTTGGACTCTTAATTGCAAAACGATGTTGACTCATTATTTTTACTAAAGTAGTACGCATATATTAAGAAAAAAAAAAACAACCTCCCTGTTTTGTCTTAAACACTTAGTGAATATGTTAAATTAAAAATCACATTATAACATTGCTTCTAAACTTTTCGTAAGTATAATAGAAATTCACCTTTAAGAAAAAGGAATTTATCAAAATTCAATAGAGGAAAGTAAAGCTTAGAAAAAGGACTTAAAGTAATTTTCTTCTTTTAAAAAGATAATAAATGGAAATCGTAATGGACTTTAAAAAAAAAATGGAAACTGTTATCTCAAAAATCCCACTAGAATTAGGAACCGACAAAGATAAGAGTCTCTCGACTATAAATATATGAGTTAATTCAGCCTAAACCCTTAAACAATCGATTCAATTTCTTCTTGGGTGACCACTAACAAAGAGAAGGAAAAAAAAACAGAAACCACCAGATTTGATTTTGTTTTTGTTTTTAATCATGGTTACACTTACACGCGCGGATTTTAACCACCAAATCAAATACGATCCTGAACCAGAAGATGCGGGCACAATTAGAGTCAATGCAAGGATCTTCGGTAAAGATGGTAAATTGACATTCACGACTTTGTCGTTTGTTCACCGGGAGGATCGCCCTCCCAATTCGAAGAAAAGTGAATTCCCACAAAAAATATCCACCTAAAAAAATTTCTGGGGTTACTTGGCATAGTCCTCTAAAGACTTATTTAGATACTCTTTCTTCCGAGTCCGGCGGTCTGGCCCTCGCTGTTAGTATTATTTTAGGGGCGGCCGCTAGAACAAGCATCGAGTGCTACATGATGGCCCCCTCGGAGTTCTCCTCTCTATTAGCCCATAGGGTATACTCTCAACCATTACTTGCCCTTTACTAGATTGTCTGAAACTTGCTAAAGGTAAGGCCGGCTTTCTTCGCATGCTTGAGCGCCCCTCATGATTAGACCATGTTCCTGAGATTTGATAAAAGAAAGGTGCATTAGCGGTTAATACGTTGCTGTTAGATGTTCTGGACGAGAGAGTAGGAATAGGTCAACGAATGCGTCTCGGGCCGGATTGACTAACCTAACCCTTATCATATATTGAAGAAACGGATCAAATCTCGTTAGAGTACGAAATCAAACACGATCCTGCACCCGAAGATGCATGCACAATCAGAGTCACTCCAAGGATCTTCCTTGAAGAAGGTGGTGAAGTCTTGACATTCCCGACTTACAAATTCAAATTCATCAACGATGACCACAACGAGATTCAAAGCATAGTGGATTTGAATGACTTCTTGATGGAAACAGGGCTCAACGACCACTATATTGCACATGCGATGTATGTAATTCTCTATGTTGCTGAAATCACTTGTTCCGCAAGCAATGGGTATTCTCATGGGTGTGCTTTAGAACTGGCGTTGGATGTTTCTATTCTCGATGAGCCTCGTATTAATGAAGAAGTGGTTCAGACTGAAGAGGAGCTTCAGATTGAAGAAGTGGTTCAGACTGAAGAGGAGGTTCAGATTGAAGAAGCGGTTCAAGTCTCGTTGGACGAAAACAACAATATCCAGTTAGTACCTGCAAGCAAGCTCGTGGTCAAGTCTTTAGCCAGGAAAATGTACGACAAGGTTAGTTCTACTGGTAAAACGTGCGCAATTTGTTTTGAAGAATTTGAAGATGAAAGAAGTGTTGTTGTGATTTTACCTTGTGGACATGTCTTTGACGATGAGTGTGCCGTAAAGTGGTTTGAGATCAATCACGTTTGCCCACTGTGTCGTTTCGAGCTGCCATGCGAAGATCAATGAACTAGTTCCGTAACAAAATTACCACGAGAATGTAGATAGGATTTAGGGTTACTTACTATAAAACGAAGCTTTGTTTTCTACAGTTTATACAAATCCCTTTTCTTTTTAAGTTCGACTTTTTTTTTCTTTCTTTTCTGTGACTTATATTTTGGAGAACACAATATTATCATAATCAAACTGATAAAAATCATAAGAGTTTTGCAAAGCTAAAATTAAGCACTTAGCCAACATCTTTAAAAGGATAATATATAAAATATTGATCGTCTTTACAAAATTTATGGTTCCTAGAGAACATCTCTTATACACAAACTGCCTAAAACTTCCGATCCATGAGTATATGCCTCAGACACTCAGGCATAAGTCCATTCATGCATCCATAGGATATATTGTATACGTGATTAGTTCGGTTGCTGCAATCACCAACTATACAGTTATACAGAGACATATTCAGCTTGGTGTGTTATATAGCTTAAATAGGTCCAATGGAGCTATGAAACAGTAATCTGGTTGTAAGAAGTATGTCCAAACATTGAATCTGGAACCCAATTTTGATGATGTGTTGTTAAGAACTTATAGGAATTCTGACAACCTTTTTGATACTAATTTTTGTCTCAACTTATACAGGTTTTCAAGATTTATTTAAACCAAAAAAAATGAAATAACAAAGGGGAAATCAAAACATTATTTGAAACTAAACTTCTATCCGGAAATAACCAAAAAAAAAAAAAAGGATCACTAGCTAGTTCAAATTCATTTTATTTTGTTAGTGCTAAATTTGTTTTTTTTTTTATTTTTATAAAATTATATGAACTTTAATCTAAAGATTTTTTTTAAAACCTCCCAAAGATAACTTCCATCTTTAAAAAAAAAAAATTAAATACTTCTAGTGCCTAACGATTAAATATTAAATATTTCAAACAATCATCCTAATGATTTTATCTATGATGGTTGTATAGTATGTTCTTGACCAGATTAAAGCCGGATTAATCCGTATTTAATTCATCATTTATCATTGCTGATCAGTATGCACTATGCAAACTAAAAATCTTCATACTAGTATGCATTTAATCATAAAACTCCATATCATCATCTCATAAATTTATTGTTAGTCCGCTTTTTTTCATTCTACTTTCCAAAAATTATGTACTAATGGTAACAATGTTGTAGCTAGTGTCTACTCCATACTATAGTTCGACACTTTGTTTACCAACTGCAACATATTAAATCAACCATTGAAAAAAATATTGGTTTTGCTAAAGAGATCCTTTTAATTTTCAAATCAAAAAGTAAGCAATAAAGTGAAAAAGAAACGTGTGAGACACTAAGTTGAATCAAATTGTAAGTCCTAAAGTTGGTAAACTGGTAAGATGCATTTAAATTTTTGTGTGGGCCGAATTGAGAAACCAAAAATAATAAGAGAAAAACCTCATCTCTCAATCTCAACACTATTTGCCCACTCACTTCTTCCAAACGTCAAAACCAAAAAAAGAAAAACACAGCAGCCAGAGAGCCAAAAGCCATGGCTGCCAACACCATCCTCGCATTCTCATCTCCTTCTCGTCTTCTCATTCCTCACTCATCCAACTCTTCTTCAAGTCTTCTTCGTTCCTCTTTCCGCGGTGCCTCTCTTAACAACAACCTTCACCGTCGTCCCCAATCCGTTTCCTTCTCCTCCAGAGCTCCTTCGAAAGCGTTGACAGTTGTTTCCGCCGCGAAGAAGGCTGTTGCAGTGCTTAAGGGTAACTCCGATGTCGAAGGAGTTGTTACTCTTACCCAAGATGACTCAGGTCCCCTCCTCTCTCATTCCTTTTGAGTCTCTCTCTCTCTCAATTGCTCAAAGTTTATATTTTTCTCATCTGGGTTCCTATTTGATTGAGGTTGTGGGCATGATTAGGTCATTCCTAGTGCTTAATCTTCTCAAAGTTTCATACTTTTTTTTTTTTCCTCTCATCTGATTCTGCTCTGTTTTGTTTGGTCACTACTCTGTATATTAACAAAAAGGGATTAGCTTTAGAATAAAAAGGCAACTCCTTTTTGCATTTAACTGTGATTACTTGGTGATACAATGGTTCTGTGAAGTTTATACAAAGTAATCTAATAGCTGTGATATAAAGATTGGGTCTTTTGCTAGTTTTTTTGACTATGTAGATTGTTTAAGTGAATGCAGGTCCTACAACTGTGAATGTCCGTATCACTGGGCTCACTCCAGGGCCTCATGGATTTCACCTCGTAAGTGTGTCCCTCCTCAGATGAATGAAACATGTTTTCTTATTCTATAGCTATATATAGTGGTTTAGTAATGTCTTTTGTTTGATTTTGCAGCATGAGTTTGGTGATACAACAAATGGTTGCATCTCAACAGGTTCTTTACCAATACTAATACCAATGGCAGATTCATTTGATTAACAATATGGAGATTTGTGTTCTAAATCGATCTTATATTCTCGTAGGACCACATTTCAACCCTAATAAGATGACACACGGAGCTCCTGAAGACGAGTGCCGTCATGCGGGTGACCTGGGAAACATAATTGCCAATGCCGATGGTATTTACATCCTGGATTCGAAACTCCCATATGTTATGGCTGCCATCTTTGATGATTTTAAAACTAGTTTGAACTAAGTAGTTTACTTGTAACAACAGGCGTGGCAGAAACAACAATCGTGGACAATCAGGTTGGTGTTATCTTCCTTTTTAAGTATTTTGCCTCTCGTATATTGTCTTGTAAGAAGCTTTTGTTTACTGTTAAAACATTTTTGCAGATTCCTCTGACTGGTCCTAATTGTGTTGTTGGAAGAGCCTTTGTGGTTCACGAGCTTAAGGATGACCTTGGAAAGGGTAAACTGTTTATACTTCTGATTCTCGTTACATTAATTTGACACTGCTCGCACAATTCTTGTGGCCTGTGAACAGTTTGCTGATCTTTGGTTTTAGTATCTTAATTTCACAGAGTTGTTAATGAAAAGGGTGTCACTTTCTAAGTTTATAAAAGTCTTTAAAGCCAAGTTGTGATCTGATTACATCTCTTGGTTGATATGACGAATATAGGTGGACATGAGCTTAGTCTGACCACAGGAAACGCAGGCGGTAGATTGGCATGCGGTATGGTTAAACTTTCGATCTCTTTATATTATTAGGCTGTAATTGTTTCAAAGGCCAACAACTGTGGTTTCATTTGAAGAAAACACACTTTAATTATAACATATTAAACGCAAATTTGGTCTCTGTGTATCGGTATTCTCATGAGTTATGGTGGTTCTTTCGCAGGTGTGATTGGCTTGACGCCGCTCTAAGTGTGAGCTAAGTAAGTACTCTTATGTCTACTGTTCTATAAGATGTCAGAATCTTAGCAAATAATGTTTGGCTGAATAAAAACTTTTGTTGTTTATGTTCACTGCATCAGTTTCTCTTTTCGGATTTGTGATAGTGATGTGTTACTTTTGAATCTGCGTTTGATCGGTTTTAGTATATTGTTTTGGTGGTTTGATTTAGAATCCTTTTTTATTCAGTTCAACACTTTCGAAATGATCCATGCGTATTGATTGTTTGTATTTAGATAAAGTGACTTTAACATTAGTTTTAAAGAAGCTGATGATAAGCATAATTTTCTCAATAACTTGTTAATTGTAACAAACTGAACTGAAACACGTGAAGAAAGTGACTAAACAAAGATAGGTGTGAAGTGTATCATCTTAAGCTACATGGATTTGACTATGTGAGTGATGTAAATTGGTGAACAGTGCAATTGGAAAAGTCTTTTAAATGGTAAAGAGTTGTTTGAACTTGAGAACATGTGAGTTGTTAAGTATTGACTATTGAAATTAAATAATAAAGTTTTTAGATAATATTAAATTCTAGTGTTTATTTATTGCGATTGTAATTGTTATCTTTTAGAGTTTGTAGTCAAATGGTTAACCTCTAATTCGGTTATGCACATGTGACTCCTTTGGACTCAGAATTGTTGGTTTAAAACATGTGATTTCATCACAAAAATTGAGATGTTGTAGTAAAAATTAAATTCTATCACAAAGTTGGGATTATATGTTTTGATCATAGAATATTTTTGACATGCTCAGAAAACATAAAGATAATTCATAATTTTATTATGAAGTAAGAGAAATGTTCATTTGAATGTATAAATACAAACCAAAATTCCACCCAAAAATGGACTAATAAGATGATTCAGAATGGATGGATTGTACCTTACCAAAAAAAGAATGGATGGATTGTACCTCTTTAAACTAGTTTTTTATCCATTACAACTTGTGCCAAAAATAAACCAAATGAATATAAGATCTTTTGATTTTGATCAATAACATTTCTGAACAATGGAACTGTTAAATATAACTTCAGTTTGCTATGAAAAAAATATGGAAAATTTGTTGAACCATTGATTTTTGCTATTCGACAGCTTATCAATTTAGAGCCAATGTCCGTATATAATAATTACACAAAAAAATTTTATTTTTGGTTAAAGCTTATAAAATTACTGTTTAAAATCATCATAGTTACCTTATTAATTTAGCATTGATAAAATATAAGAAGCCTACTCGAACCATTGTGAACCAAAAAGAAAGAATACCAATTCTATGTTTTATCACATCCAAAAGATTGTAGGAAAAATATATATATATAACATGGCTTTGACTTAATTGAATTTTGTTCAATCTCGTAGGTGAATTATTAATCTCATTTGAGTTACTCAACATTGAACATTTTCTTCCGCAACCCATATGTATTTGTGTTTCAATCTAAAATTTTCTATTTTTTATATACACAAAAACATAGTTAAAATCAGATAAAGATGTAGTAAGAGCAGGATCAGCTTACCCACTTGGTTGGTCCAATTTGTATGCGTCTTCCGAACCGTCTGTCTGTTACTTCAACTACCTTATTAATAAAATATGAATATGTTCATGTTATATTCTAATTTTGCTTTCTCAAAATTTTCCACTAACTTGTGAATATGATAATTTCATTAATAAAGTCATCTATATATATATATATAAAATTGTGACGTTGTTCGACTTACTAATAACAATTTTTTGAATTATGCATTTTCTATCTATAAGTTGAAGTCCTTACCCAAATGGCATAGTACATATAGCTATCATCCCATGATTGTTTTTTTCTGACACAATGATGTGACTTCTATTTATGGGTTTCAAGAATTTCAGATGATCAGATCTGTTGGTCTGAAATTTTCCAAATGGAACACTTAGAAAATCTTGCAGTTTTTT
Organism: Camelina sativa; assembly: GCF_030686135.1. Classification (NCBI taxonomy): domain Eukaryota; kingdom Viridiplantae; phylum Streptophyta; class Magnoliopsida; order Brassicales; family Brassicaceae; genus Camelina; species Camelina sativa. Next base: position 8,159,971 of record NC_141886.1, on the reverse strand, counting down.
GACTTGTTACACAATCATTGATGAGTTCATTAGATTTTCAAAACACAAATGAAGTTAATCACCGTAGAGATTACTATCTCAGAATATCTATTACTAGCTATACCGTTTTATGAACAAAATACTATATGAAGAACCGAATATTCAACCAGATTCCAAGTCTTGGTTGGCAATGTCCAATTTTATCACTAAACTGTGTATCACAAAATCAGAACCAAACCGCAAAGCCCTGAAACACAAAGTGGTTACAGCCGGCTTAAATGGTTAGGTTAACCAAGACAAACTTTAAGTAGGAGAAATATAGTTCTAGCTAATTTTGACAGCTACATAACATGAGTAATACACATGCATATAATGTATATTATATATGTACACACACACAATCATATGTATTTTATACTAACACTCAAGACTCACCAAGTAGATGTTGAGCCATAATTTTTTGCTTGGATTTTAGTTGCATTACATTATCCTCTTTATCTTTTTTTTTTTAATCGTTTAAGTTATATATATCTTTCTGTTATTGATATTTGGTGTCAAGTATATAAAGACACATCTATATTAGGTTCTGATTATGATGTGTTTCTTATCTTTCAAGGACTATACAAATTGATTGATGGCTAAGTAACTATCTTACTATTTCAACTATATTATTCAAAAGAATATAATTTTAAAAAGTTCTGGAAAACACTTAGACGATATGGTTGACAAAAAAAAAAAAAAAGACATAGACGATATGATCTAGATGCTTATCCCTTGTCGTAGTGGTAGATTAACTATTCGAAGATAAAACTCACTAAGATACTTTTTAACTGGTATGAGCATTCTATTCCAACTCTAGATAAAACTAGAAGATATGTCTATTGAATCTTGTTATACTGTACTTTTTTGTTCAACACAATTTATAGTTTTGAAAAAACTTATACAGATTATAGATTAAAGAATATATAAATAAATAATGGGCAATAGCACGAATAAAGTCGAAAGACATAAATGAAACAGCTAGTTAGGAAGAGAAAGGAAGTGTGTGGTGAAGTGGAGTGAGTAAGAAGTAAGAGAGTGAGGTGTAGTTGGAGTGTTGAAGTGTGGTGAGGTGTTGTGTTGTGTCTATCCACTCCTTTTCGGACAAAAACTTCTTTTTATATATTATGTCTTAATGCCCCACCACCACTCTCTCTTCTCTACTATTTGGTATGCCACCCATTTTCTCACCTTATATTTATATATATATTTTATATTTAAAGAACTTGCCTTCTTTTTTCACATACATGCATGTATATGTTTTGTTGTGTGTCGATATTTTTTAGTCACGTTTAAAAAGTAGAAGTTGAAACAAATTTTTGAACTTTTATTTGTTATAGGTAAACATTAAAAACCGCACTAACCAAAGTGTAAGTATGAAGAATCACTAAGTTGTGTGTAGACTAATTCGGATGCTTTTGAAAATGAACAAATTGATTTAACTATAGTTCAAATATGGTAATCTCTCTAAAGTTCACCATATTTAGATATGCAATTAATTGAGTTACATCGGATCTTAATATTCTTTGATTAAAACCTAACACATCTTAACAAAAAGTGAAAGCTTTATGCTTTTGACAAATCAAGCAATGGTATTTTTAGGTGACTTTATATCTTTCTAAAAATATATTTATTATTAGGTTAATTAATAAATGATTTAATATTGAGAATGTAAAAGATATATTAGTATATGGGAGTTGTAGAGGAAAACAACAACCTGCAAGTGAAGTAAAGCAAGCGAAAGAGTGGGTTGGATCCGGTTTTGTAGAAACAAGATCTTCTGGTTAATCCTAACTTGGAAGCTATGTCACATGTAATGCCAGAGACTCATACCCACCAATTATATATTAGATAAAAAAATTTTAAAAATAACAAAAAGAGGAGTTGGCATGTAGAAATAACGTTCAAATTAACCGATTTACATATGTGTTTAAACGTATATTGTCATTTTAATCTGAAAATTACTTAATTCGTCATTTAAAACTTTTTGCAGTGTTATATATTTCGTATAAATTTCTACCGTATAGAACATATAATTAGTCGCTTAATTCCTTTTAAACAGTCTAAATAACGCTTCCTTGTGGCCAAAAAGCAGTATTAAGCCTATAAATTAGTTTTTAGGTAGTATTAAGCATTTTTAGTTCAAAAAAAAAGGGTAGTATTAAGCATTTAAAATACTATTTTCCCGAAAAAATACCATTTAATCAAGATACAGTATTTAAAACAATGGTTGGAATGAGTTGTGTAATTGGTGGTACAACTAAAGATGCGGCGGCGGTGCATCTTAACCCTTACGTGCCTCACACTTCCTTCTCCGTTGTTTTTTTACGCTAAGACCATCATTACTGATAGTTACTTATACTGATACTTTTATTAAAAAATTAATAAAAATAAGAGAGAAGAGGTAAGAAGGAGAAACGATTCTTCCTAAAGAAATTTGAAAAATGATACTCTTAACATATAGCACAAATGTCACTTATTTAGTGGAACAAATATTAAAAAATAAATAAAAAAAGAAAATCTGTAGTAAAGATAAATTTTTTTTTTGAGTAACGATACACGGTTACTCTTCAGTAATGATGCTCTAAGTATTTTTTTCTTTCTCTCTCTCTTCGCTAACTTACATTTTCTTATACTAACTTCTACATCAAACCTGTTTACGTCATATTTATGTGTTTATTTGCTTTTTATTCTCAAATTTTAAATATAATGGTGAGTTCAAACATCTACGTGTGATTTCCAAATTTTATAAATGAAAATTTGTACTAATAATTCTTAAATTGCACTATAAACATATATGTATTTCTAGTTATTTAGTAATGTTGTATATGTTCTATATTCCAGTTGAAAATAAATGAACTGACTAATGTTAGAAGGATTTTTTTTTTCACATTATAATGTTTAGTATTAGGGAAGTTCAGGAATCATTCTTCTCATTGTCATGTTGATGGATTCTAGAGGGGTTCAGACCTTTTTACGGGTTTGGGTTGGTGGTAATGTAATAGTGAAGATACGACATTACTTTTGGGAGCCGATAATAGAGACAAAGTTCTTCACCCCTATATTCGAAGTTACAAGCTTTGATTTGGGCTATAAAATCCCTCCTAGCGACTGGTGTTAACTGTTAAAATTATGAGACGGACTGTGCAGAGCTAGTTGCGATGGTGCAATCTCCAGACGAATGGTCCTCCTTCTCCAATCTATTGGACGATTTCAGCATACTCAGATCTTCTTTCCATTCTTTCACTCTTACCAGGATACCCCGTACGTCAAACGAGAGGACATATTGTCTTCTCGTTCTTCGAGATCTTTAATTTCAGAAATATCATTTGTAAACTCTTATCCTCCGGTTTTGGCAACCAACCTTTGAATTATTTTATAATTATTAATTTTTAGTTGACAAGAAAAAAAAACCTATAATTACAAAATATCTAATTGTATACACAATTGGTTCAAGTATATGTATATACAATTACAAATTACAAAGTATCTTCACACACCAAGCAAGCAAGAAGCAGGAATCACAAATAAAATGTCCTTTAGGACTTTATATCTATGGTGGCTCCCAACTTATATTGCTTCTTACAAAAACAATATTTTTCTTTTTGGTTAATGTTTATTACAACAAAAAAATAATATAATTTTCTTTTGATAAACGTAAAAGAATGCTCATTTAGTCATTTTCAGGCTCTACGTTTGTTTTCTATAGGAAAACATCGTAAATTGGTCAAGCTACCACCATAAGCTTAGCCACAAGCTTGGCTTAAGATCTTTGAACTCATGTGTCACTTGGTGTTGTCTTTGTTTTGTTTTTCTCCTTTTTCTCCTTTTTCTCCTTGTGGTTATACAAAAAAAAAGGTTGTAGAGATCTATAACTAAATTTAATTGTAAAATTATTTATAACATTTCAGAAAATAAACTACTTAAAATGGTGGATGACAAATTTATTTTAAACAAAGTTAAAAATAAAAATAATAATAAATAGGATAATAATTTATGTTTAGGAAAATATGACGCGGTGAGTAAAAAATTAGTAGCTTTTAGCCACACACATCTGTTGGTGTCGTTGCTTTACGCAACATCATGCATCTCTTCTTCTATTGTTTACTTATTTTTTATACTTTTTTTCTTCTCCTTATTTATGATTAGCAACCAAATCATTTCAATTATTTCCTCATTATGCATATCGGAACGCATATAAGTATAAATCCGTATATACAATTGTGTATCGTCGTGACTGTAAAATTGAAACTGATATCATTAGTTTTGTTAGGACCACTAAATATATATTGATTTGTATATGAAATATCCATGTGTGAGTGTATCTATTAAAATTGTTCTGTAAAGGATGTGAGGGCCACTTTAAGTACAAGACAATAAGGTTTGGAATAGCCCAACGTGATTAAGAGTAACTTCCTCCAATCATTTCATCGTGTTAGAGAATTATTGCGCCTAATCAAATTTTATTAATAATAATACCTAAGTCTCTTTATTATATATATATAGCTTAACGGTAGCATTTATTTGGTACTATCAAGATTAAAATTTAATATTTGCGGCTAGGGAAAGAGTAAATATCAATGAAAGATCGTAATCATTTAATTGGTATAAGTTGGTATATTCCAGTGGCAAGTGGTAACACTTTAGTTGCATACACACACATCAATACAAAAAACAAACATGAGTATGTATAGTCCATAGTGGCATACTTATTATATAGAAGGCAGCGATCCCTATGTAAAGTCAAAATGTTGAATGAAATTAGCAAAATATTCCGGTGAAGGAAAGAAGTGATGGGGTTTAGTGTATGTAACATACTTGCATCCCACACATAACCTTTCCTTAGCCCAAACATTATGTTATTTACATCCACTTGAGATATAAATATAATCTTTTATCTTTTATCTATCTAAAAAGATTTCGGCTAAATAAATATGTCTTATTTGCAACAAAAATATATCTCAGTCATGATTGGAGAAAATATTAGTATTTAATATCCCTTTGATATAAGTTTCATTTTGATAGTTTTTCAAGTGAACTAATTTTTACTTATTCCCTTTCAAATAAATTGAATTTTGCATTTATTTTTTATGTATAGTTTTATTTTTTTTAATGAATTTTTAGTAGGAACAACTGTGTTTTTCATAGTCAAAATCTATAATAAATCTTAAAATAATATTTCCTGTGAAAAATTATAAAACTACAAAATTGTTCTGGAATGGTGCAAGTGATATGTACATCATAAAAACATTTAGGAGATGTTAAAATTATTTCATGTATTTATCTTCTTTTACTTTGAGAAGGATTTTGTGGGAATGTTAGCCACTATGCAGAGCCGGTACTGACAATTAGTGGGCCGCAAGCTCCAAAAAAAGCAAAAATAGGTGACACCGAGCTTTGAACCCATTACCTAAATATCAATATTTATACCTTTTACCAACTGAGGTAAAGAAAATTTTAAGAAATTTAGGGCCGAAATATTAGTTATTCCATCGGCCGCAAGCACATGCTTGACTTGCTTGGCTTCAAGGCAGGCTCTGCCACTATGTCTTGTACCTTATGCATATATGGGTTAAAACCTCAATTTCCCATTGTGAGACTTTAGAAAGTATGATGAAAAAAATGTCTAATTTTGCTGGAATATATTATTTTAACCTAGCTAGTGTTGTCTAGTTAATTTAAACAGTTATTTTGTGGTACCTAAAAATCATAATTTTTCTGTCTTTCATCAATAAGATGTTTTTGTAGAATGCAAACTTCTTAATAATAAAGAACTAGTTTCACAAACTCTAAAGGTAAATCGCAAACCAGATTGTTTACAGGTAAATCGCAAATATATTATACTCCGTAGTTGTATTATATCGTACTATCGTAGAGACAAACCATTATTGTAAAATAAAAAAATAGTGCTGGGAGACTATCTTTTGTAAACTTACTAAACTTACTAATTCTAAATTGTATAGAGTATTAAAATTTAATGTTCTGTAATTTTATAGACTAACAATCTGGAGTACTAATTTTGAAATTATCTCTATGTAGACTACTTATTCTAAAATCTATATATAGATCATTATTATTTTTTATGTGTTATATATGGAGTTTATTTGACCTGCATGTGGTTAGTTGTCACTTACCCACACCATACACAAAAGAATGTAATCCCAACTAGACAAAAAAAAATTAAAAAAAAATTTCTAAGTTTTAATTTTATTTTATTAACGTGGTCTCTAATTAAGTTGTTCATCTCAATAAAACCATTTTACTGGCAACTGTTTCAAGTCTTAAGATAAGTAGATAACCAATTGATCACTAGCTTTCAACCCTCTCTACATCTAAACAAATGTTAATTAAGTTGTTAATATATAAAAAAAAAAGAGAATAAATAATTAAAAGTCGTGGTGTTGTCTCTTCACATTAACAAAGACTATGCTTACAATTGTTTTTAGCCTAACATGCCACCGATGAATGCACCTAATCCTATAAACACCGGCCACTGCATGTCGCCTCCTAATTATGAACCATGTATGTCTGTGAATCATTATTTCCTTTGATAACCTTACAGGAGTATTCTAAAGTCGTCACAACCATTAATAATATGTAATACTTATATACTATATTCTTTTTATTTGCTGTCGTGAACATTTTTATCTTTAGTTCTATCCCATTTCGGTTTACATCGAAAGCGTCGTTCTGATGACGTGGAGCTAAAGTGCGTGAAAGTAAAATCTTTGCTTGTCCATAGAACTGAGATGTTCACACTCTTAAAGAAAATAAAAACAAATAACAAAAACGTGAATTGGTGGCCTAAGTGCCACTCAACACTACTAATGAACCTTTGCCTAATTCAGTGGTTAACTCATCACGGGTTTCACTTTCCCGTTTATTTCTCCTACTTTTGCTTGAATCATTTTTTTTTTTCACTCGGAATTAATACACTAGACATAAATATAATTCTATGTTAATAATTATGCAAATATGGATTAATGATTCAAGATCTAAGAGTTTGATTAATCAGACCAATGATATTAATATGTTTGTTATTAGAAAGTATGTACTAGAAGAAGAAGCTGTCTAATAAAATAATACTAATTCAAAAAAAAAAAAACGTCATGAAGGGTTGACTTCTAATACATAGATCTTAGGTAGAGATCAGATTTCGAAGATATGGATTAAAAGTAGATACAACAGAACAGAAACTAGAAAAGAGGAAAGACATATGAGACTATATATTTCTTTTCTCATGTTAGTAATATTTTTTTTTCATCATTGAAATTTGTTGATTTTATGGTTATGGAATTTGGCAGAGAAAACGCAGAAGTGTCAGGTAATGGGTATAGAGTGAACCGTCAAAATGTTATTGGTTAGCTAAAAAACATTATAATATATGTAAAGTGGATCGATGTGTAAAATCTTTTGTGGAGTAAACTAAAAAGATTAACAACCACCAAACTTATAACCTCTCTCTTTTTTTATTTTTTCCGATAAATATATATATAAGCAGCCCCACCATCGTCTTCTTCACTGCCTCTCTCCTCTCTCTCTTCTCTCTTGTTAGTTCACTCCACATAATAAACACCAGACATCTCATTCCTTTCATCAATAGTTTCGAGATTTTCTTGAATTGGGTTTGTTTCTTGATTGGTTTCTTGAATTGGGTTAGTCTTTTTTTGTTTTTGTTGCTTTTTTTGGATATGATGATGGGTCAAGATGAGGTTGGGAGTGATCAGACGCAAATCATAAAGGGGAAGCGTACGAAGAGACAGAGGTCGTCTTCGACGTTTGTGGTGACGACGGCGACAACCGTCACCTCTACAAGTTCATCGGCCGGTGGGAGCGGAGGAAGAGCGGTTTCTGACGAGTACAACTCGGCGGTTTCGTCTCCGGTGACTACTACTGATTGTACGCAAGAAGAGGAAGACATGGCGATTTGTCTCATCATGTTGGCTCGTGGGACAGTTCTTCCATTGCCGGATCTCAAGAAATCGAGAAAAGCTCATCAGAAGATTTCGTCGGAGGATTCGAGTTTCTACGTGTACGAGTGTAAAACATGTAACCGGACTTTCTCATCGTTCCAAGCACTTGGTGGACACAGAGCGAGCCACAAGAAGCCTAGGACGTCGACTGATGAAAAGGCTAGATCACCCCTGATGCAGCCGAAGTCTAGTGCCTCAGAAGAAGGGCAAAACAGTCCTTTCAAAGTTTCCGGCTCAGCCCTAGCTTCTCAGGCAAGTAACATCATCATCAACAAGGCAAACAAAGTACACGAGTGTTCGATCTGCGGTTCCGAATTCACTTCCGGGCAAGCGCTCGGTGGTCACATGAGGCGGCACAGGACAGCCGTACCCGCGGTTAGCCCCGTTGCCGCTACGGCTGAAGTTAGCAGAAACAGTACAGAGGAAGAGATTGAGATCAGTTTGAGCCGTTCGATGGAGCAACAGAGGAAATATCTACCGTTGGATCTTAATTTACCAGCACCAGAAGATGATCTAAGAGAGTCAAAGTTTAAAGGGATAGTGTTCTCAGCCACACCAGCGTTAATAGATTGTCATTACTAGTTGAATTGTTTTTACATAAAACGATGAATATTTGTGAATTCTCTTACTTTACTTACTATATTGTTGATCATTGGGATTATTTTTCGAAAAATTGAATCAAATATTATTATTATGATTTTTTTAAAATAGAGGAAAATGAAATGTGCAAGTTATAATGAAAGAGCTAGGAGAGGGAGAGGAATATAGTGGGAGTTAAGTAAAGGGTTGTGTGATAGTTAGATGATCTACTTGTTGAAGTAAGAATAGTTTGAGTAAGCAAGTGGTTAGTGTTCTCTCATCTCATGGTTGCCTTTCATTCACGAAAAGCAAGTGACTTCCAAGGCATCTTTTCTTTCCCTCTTTTTAAGGTATTTTTTGTTTATTTTTTATTTTTTTCCTCTTTTAACGAAATTGCAAAATGAAGTAATTAAATCGTTGTTTATTATTATTATTATTTTAAAAAAACATGTGAACAAACTATTCGTATTGCTTGTAGACGCCTCTTTCCCCCACGATTACTTCAGATTATGCGTTCGCAGCCATACGCTATATATCGTGGTGTTCTACCACTTCAAACAAAATAAGTCACAGCATAAAAATACAAAAACTCGTAAGATATCTAGAGAAATAGAGGCATAAAATATCTATAATAAACCAACATATAGTAGTTCAGTGACTAAAGGATTCTTCACCATGAGGTGAGAATGATAAAGTTCTGATTTATGAAACCCTTTACAACATTTAAAGATGTCAAAATGAAAATGACAAAATTAGCTGATTTCACTTCGAAAATTAGTCTGAATTTAGGTCCGGAAGTTCTGGTTATAAATATTTTTAAAATAGATGTTAGCTCCATAAAAGATTTTAATAATATCTGATTTTGTGTACATCATAAAGTTTGTTTGAGATTCCACTTAGAATTTACCTCATTATAAAGAAAAAAATTCAAATAAAATATCTAACTAATTTGTTACTTTGTCTAGATAATAATGTCTCCTTTATGACTTTAAGATGTAAGGAGTAAGGGCCAATGCTATCTTCCCCTCCCCAATTCAGAACCAACATGTTGTAATTACGCTTATAGATCATATTTCCCAATGTTAATTAGTTACAAAAACGTAATCATATAAATGTGAACTGATTAAAAAAAAAGAGGAATATAAAGGCAGTCGACACGAGATGGACGTGGTGATGACCGGCTAGGGTTTGGCAGGAAGATCACCACCACAACTAATAGACGTGGATTAGGTTCTTCTTTGGTTTTGGGTTGTTATTTTTTCTGGTCACCACATTCACACTTTTATCTAAATATATATATATATATATATATATAATGTAATCAAATATAACAGACTTACAATTATTACAACAGAACAGAAAAACTAAAAAAAGCAAAGATTCAAATAATTCAAGAAAGGAAAAAGATAAAACAGTGACAGCAGAAACAGTCACAAGATTCACTCACCGCTTCACTCCTCACTCCTTATAAAAAAATTATTCTTTGCAGTTGTATCCATGATCCAACTTTTCATTATTGAAATTAATATTGTCCTCTCACGATCTTAGTTTCTCAATCTTAACTTTATTTTTCTAGCTAGGAATATATTTTATATATAAGTGAGAAAATTCTAGAGCTACAATATAAGGTAGATACTATTCTGCTGGATGTGGTTGCTGATCACTCTCATGATTCTTCAAATCACTAATATTCATGTACATATGTATTTTATTTTTCTGGGTCAATATATTTATATGTGTGTATAAGCAACAAAAAGTCGCGAAAAGAACATTTGAATTCAAAACAATGTCATTTACATCTAAATAAATATTTAAATTTTAGATACGTACTAACGTTTTCTTACCGATACACACAAGTCCAATAGACAAATAGGACACGGGTGCAAAACTTGTTTTTGTTGGTGGGTTAAAGAGTCAAAATCTTTACTTAACCTCGTTATATAAATATAGTGGTTAAGCTTTGAAATACCGTGTAGATGCGTTTTGCAGATATTTGCATTGTAAAATACTTGTGTAGCCTCAACTTCGGAATATATTTCACTACTAGTGGTAGAACACTATTCATATCATCTTACATTATCGGTTGAATTTGAATCAAGACTCCTAAAAGATACTAGCTTGCGGCTATAATTAACTCTATATGTAAATGTTCTGAAAATTTATATTCATGTTGCTTTTTTTGTTTGTCAGTCATTGTCTCATACGATCGTGGTTTGGTCTTATATAGGGTTCACTCCAAACCTCTGTATATAGGTTCGATCTTCTGGCCCATTATTGGCTTTGAAAAATAATTCTTTAAAGGTTTCATAAACTTTTTTTTTTAATTAAGGATTTTTTCTTAACCTTTTCTGTTTAATTCAAGATTTATTTACCCTAACACTCTTTAAATAAGCTACTATAAAAAAGCTAAAAACTATAAATAGATCACCTATGTATACGTACGTTTCCTTATCGTACGGTCATAATCTTCTTATTAAACAGATTAATTTCAAATATAAGATATAGTATAATAAAGTTATGGGGATGGACCAGGTTGCTTTCAGTTCTAAGCCAACTCGTTACGCCTAATTAAAATATAAGACCCTTACATTGCAAGTCATGTCGCACCACCCGTTCTCTCTAACCACTATATGTTGCCATTTGTACCCCTGAGATTCACAAATAATTGCATAGTATCATATGATAGAAACATTGTTGTATTTTTGGGTTAAACATGGGTGATGATTCATTTAATACATCAATGATATATAGACTATTAGAAGAGAATATGTTTTCTTATAATAGCAGTATTTTGTGCAAAATGAGTTGGAGGATTCAGTTGAGAATAATAGATGCGTTGGAATTAACAATGTTACCTTTTTAAACTCGACGACTCAGAAACGTTGAAAAGGAACTGTGTGGATAATTTTCGTTATCTATTAAAGGATTTAAATGAAATGGACGGTGCAAAGAAAGTTGATTGAACTAAAACATTAATAAAACGAATATGGTTAGTGCCAATTAAGTGAAACAAAATAGATTGAATGTGATGAGTTTATTGAATTAGACCTATGTCGGATTGAGATTACAATTACATTAATAAAACGAATATGATTAGTGCCAATTGAGATTATTGAATGTGATGAGTTTTTAAAATAGAAATTAAATGAGACTGTCAACAAATTAAGGTGTATATCTCCACGTACATTCAACTATTTGTACTTATAAATTCATATTTGTATATATGTGCCTTTGTTGGTGCGTGTAGGTATCTTCGTGAAAAGGATTTAGCCATTTAGGACATCTAAAAAGCTACACCTCCCTTCCCACATTTTTTCCTCTCTGATAGTTTTCTTTTTCTTGGTGGTTAAATATATTTGATTTGTGGTTTAATTAAAAATATTAATTTGTCAAAAAAAAAAAGTTTTAGGACATCTGAATTGAAAAGAGTTAGAATATATTGAACGTCAACTAGATGATTCTCTCAACCAAATTCGCTCTATCAAGGTCAAATAATTATCTTTTTGTTTTTTTTGTTTTTGAATCAGCTGTTTCGACTTCCGCCTCCTTCGACTTCAACCCTAATCTCTTCATCCTCTGTTAACTTCCGCCTCCTTTCCGCGTCGTCGGTCGATCCCTCACCGACTCGTGGTTCTGTTCTTATGGGTAAGAAGAAGAAGCCTCGTCCGATTGTCCCTCTTCCGCCTCAGTTCCTCCGCCAAGCTCCCAGTAAATCCTTCTTAAAAGCTGCTTTGAACGAGAAATCCAGACCCTAGACCCTAGATCCTAGACTCTAGACCCTAGACCCTGACTTTGTCAAGGTACACGCCAGCGTAGCAGGGGGGCTTCTGTAACACCCCGACCCTAGAATTCCGTACCAACATGTACTTATTCAATATTAAACGTAGGGCCTATTGATTTTTATTTCGTTCATTCAACAATATGCGTCAGTGGTTAAGTAATAACGGGTTAAATCAAATTTAAATATGCATCCAAATTCCATGTGAGGTTCTAGTACAACGAGAGTCATGCAAATAGACTATTACATCGTCTTAAAATACCATACCGAAAGTAAAACAACCCAAAACCACCATCCTGTCTCTCCCTTCCTTACCTTCGTCACGCGAGCTGGTCATCCACTTAAATCCAGATTCTCAGACCATTCTTTTCCTGCGACCATAAAAGGAGGCGAGCGGTAATCCTGTCTCACTAGGCTCAGTTCAATAATCTCAATCCGACATAGGTCTAATTCAATCAAGTCATGCATGTCAAAAAACCCATAGGATAGTTGTCCAAGTCGTTTAGACCAACAATCTATTTATTGCAGTAAAAACATTAACCAAGACAAGCAAGCAATTAAGACTAAATAAACCATCGGTCAAAAGATCGACCAAAGAACTTGGTCACAGTCACGCACTCACCTTCGGTTTCCAACCCTTGGTGCTAACTATCAACCTTACTAGTTCGATTTCCTAATCTGATCCCCGCCTCTACACGGACAGATCGAACACCATTACTAACCGACGTTAAGACCGTAAAATATCGATGGACTAGGTTGAAGGATCACTTACCGATCTTTCCTTCGACTAAGACTCTCGGATACTCGACCCCTCTTAGGAAATCTCGGTCTTTGCTCGATGGATCTCTCTTTGTAACGACAGCTTAAGGATTTCTATGCGGTGCTCTCTCGAGAGCTTTGGGTTATTATCCTATTTATAGGATCGACTAAACCGCCTTGAGCTTTCCCAAAACGATAAGCCTTATTGCTCCCTAAGTTCCCATTTCTTTCGCGTATATCCTTATCCTACCTGGATTGCCTTTTCCGCAAGTTTCCATCTCCCTCGAGTTTCCTTTTCTGTGAGTCGGCTTAAATCCTTCGCAAGGACTCTGAGTTCCTGGGCCATCCATTGGCCCATAGTCATATCTATTAATCTTTGTCCCATAGGCCTGAACCATCGTTCACCGATGCGATCATTTATCCGACAGTTCCCACTTCACTGTCATTTATACTGTCACTTACACTAGACACTTCACTATCCCATTTCATCCAGAAACTTACATGCTTGCATCATCAATCACTGTAAACTTGGGATTTGTTTTCTTCAATTCAAACATCTGTTCACTACTGTCACTTCATTAGTCTAGAACTCTCCATTCCCATTCGGATCCCCTTAACCTATCGAACCCATGGTCAGTCGCCAACTGTACCACCGTTCGTCGCTACGTCTACCGCGACACGTACCACATGCGTACAATTGGTTCACCTAGAGCAGGTCGTTACAGCTTCCCTCTGTCCATATGGAGTCTCTCACCTCTAAGGTTGTGGCTACAGATTTCTCTAAATCCGTTTCAGATCTAGATCTGACCCTTGCCGTTTGCAAGAATGATCCTCCTCGAGATGCTTCAGTTCCGGTCTCAGGATCTCCTCCGGTGGCTGCTATGACTCCGGCTGCTACGACTTCAGTTTCAGCTATCTCTGTTCCTGCTATAGTGGATTCTGCCTTATCTTCTCAGGTTGCAGAGGATTCTGTTTCCTCTTTCTCTCCTCTTGATCTAGTTCCTGCTGCTGCTCCTACCCAATCAGATAAGGTGTCTACCATTCCTCCTCGCTTATACGCGAGTGTTGCTAAGCCAGGAGCAGCATTGGAAAAAATTGGGTGTCCAACGAAATAGGTCTCTGGTGTTCTTTCTATTCTTATCCCTGACGAGAGTGTTGCAGCAGTTAAGGAGGAGTTCAAGGATGTATACGCCCAGTTCCACGGTCCTCCATTGGAGATGGGTCGGATTATAGGAGTGGTGAATGCTCTATTGGCTTGCTCGGGTCCTAGAATCTTTGTTCATCGTATTGGACTTGGCACCTTTTTGCTTTGTGTCACTAATGCCTAATCTTGCGCGATTCTTTTGAGTCACAATTTGTGGAACATTGCTGGGCATCCTATGTTCGTAGCCCCATGGTCTCTAGACTTTACTCCTGAGAAACCTCCGCTAACTAAAGCTCAGGTAGTGTGGAGTTCAGGGGTATTCCATACTACTTATTCACAGATGAGATCTAGCCAGAATTGCCTCTGGTGTTGGTTATCCTAAAGCACTTCGTCCTAAGACTAAAAGGAAGGAAACTTTTGAGATTGCAAAGATTGTGCTTGAGGTGGATTTGCTTGTAGATCTTCCTTCTAAGCTTGTATCAGGTTTTAGCGATGGGAGAGAGCTTCAGATTGATGTCTCTTACCCTTGGCTTCCCACAAAGTGCAGCTCTTGCGAAGGTTTTGGTCACTCTGCTTCCTGATGTCCCAAGCTCTCCACAAGAATAGATAAGAGAACCAATTCCAGATCAAAGAGTAGAGGCGAACGTGGTGGCAGCAAAGGCCCCCGTCAAGGCAGGCGTGTTACCAGATCAAAGAGCCCTGTTAAAGAGGGCCCAGTTCCTAAATCTTTGCGGGTTCATTCTCAAGAAAATATTAGAGCCTCACCTAATGAAGAGCAGTGCCAGTGGCAATCTTCGAAGTTGGCTATGCCTTCCTCTTCTGCACTGGATATTGTAGCTGAGGTGGAAGAGCCTTTCACTTTGGTAATTATGTTTTTTGGATGGAACATTGGAGGTTTAAATAGCCATAGAAGGCAAGTAATGACTAAGCAATGGGTTAATATCCATAAGCCTATTTTTGGAGCTTTTTTGGAAACAAAGATACAACCAAGGAATTCAAAGAAAGTTTTGAAAGCGGTTCCTCGTCGTTGGAAGTTCTTAGGGAATTTTGACTGTCACAATACGGCGAGAATTGTGGTCATCTTGGATCCTAGAGTTACGGTGGTGGTTTATCAAGAATTTGCTCAGGCTATCACTTGTGGATTCTTCTTGCAGGCAAAGAACATCAATCTCATAGTTACATTTGTGTATGGATTTAATCTTCCAGAGGAGAGGACTTCACTTTGGGAGGAGTTAGTCCATCTCTGTTCTTCTACCCCTCTAGCACGCAATCCCTGGGCAGTTATTAGAGACTTCAATCAGATACTTCAGAGCGAGAATCATTCTGGTTTTCCTGTGCCGCCTATAGATTTACTTGGAGTCGACAAATTTGAGTTTGTCGTCCAGGGGGCTAATCTTTTCGAAGCTCCGTCTAAGGGTTTACGCTTCACCTGGTGGAACCATAGGGAGGAAGAGCCAATATCTAAGCGCATTGACCATGCTCTAATTAATGAGCATTGGACTAGGACCTTTTCGGATGCTTACTCAGAATTCTTGTAGCCAGGTCAGTATGACCATGCCCCTAGTTTGTTCTTGATCTCTAATCTACACCGAGTGGTTAACAAGCCTTTCAAGTTCTATAATCACATCGTGGACCACTCGGAGTATTCTGGTCTCATTGAGTCAGAATGGTCTGCCAGTTCCATTATTGGGTCCTCTCAGTTTAAGTTCGTGTGTGCTTTAAAGCTACTAAAGCCTAGTCTTTGTATGCTGAACAAGACAAATTTCAGTGGGATCTCTTTAACAGTGAAAGAGAGGAAGTCACAGCGATTCAAAAACAGATTCTAGCTGCTCTATTTGTTAAGTTAGCAAGAGAGGAGAATATAGCTTCTGAGGCATGGCACAAGCTCTTGTCAGCGGAGGAAAAGTTTTATATGCAAAAATCTCGCATTTAGTGGCTGGCCCTTGGTGATAAGCATACTTCCTTCTTTCACAAGATGGTGATGTAGGGAAACTCCCAAAATCATATTCATTTCTTCGGGGATGCTGATGGAAGTAAAATCACTTCGCCAAAGGAGCTTAACCGGCATACGATTGACTATTTCAAGTCAGAGTGTGGTTTTACAGATATGCAAGTATCGCCTGCTTCTGTTGAATACTTGCAGGCTTTATTCCCGTTCAGATGCTCTTCCTCCTAGTCTCATGATCAGCTACAAGAGGTGTCAATGGAGGAGACTAAGGATATTTTATGTGCCATGCCTCCGAATAAGAGCACAGGGCCGGGGTGCTTCCCGATTTAGTTCTACAAGTCAGCCTGGTCTATGGTTGGGGGTGATATGATTAGTGCAGTTCAAGAAATTTTCTGCAATGGTCGTCTTCTTAAAGACATGAATACTACCGTCATCTCTCTTAATTCAAAGACCCCTGATGCTTTTGCACTCTCTGAGTTTGTCCTATCAGCTGTTGTAATCTAGCGTATAAGATTATCTCTAAAATCTTGGCAAATCGCCTAAAGCCCTTACTTATGGAGTTTATCTCTCCAAATCAGGCACCGTTTCTTAGTGGGAGGAGTTTGGGTGAGAATGCGCTGCTAGCCTCGAAACTTATCGGAAACTATGAGAATAATTCTTGTCAAAAAACCTCACTGCTCAAAGTGGACATCCAAAAGGCGTTTGACACGGTTTGTTGGGACTTTGTGCTTAAGATCTTGGAAGCCCTGCATTTTCCACCGCTTTTTAGGACCTGAATTAAGGAAAGCATCTCTACTCCAAGGTTCTCGATATCCATTAATGGCAAGCTGATGGTTTCTTTGAAGGGAGACAAGGATTGAGGCAGGGAGACTGTACATCTCCTTACCTCTTCATCATGGTCATGGAGGTGTTATCGAGAATGCTTGATCTAGGGTTAGTGAAGGGTGTGTTTTCAGCGCATCCATTGTGTCTCTCCCCTCAGATAACTAACCAAGCTTTTGCAGATGATCTCATGGTTTTCTCTGATGGATCACATTACTCTCTGCTTGGCATCACATACATTCTTCAGCAATTCCTTCATCTCTTAGGGTTGGATATGAATCCGACAAAATCTGAGCTCTTCTTAGGCGGGTTTGATGAGTTAGAAGCTGCAGGATTATCAAGTCTAATTGGAGTCAGACTTGGCACTTTCCCAACTCGGTATTTGAGTCTTCCTTTTAGCCCAACAAAGTTAATAATGTCTTCCCTTCAGCCTTTCCTTCAGAAGATAACTAGCCACCTCCATTCATGGACTTCAAAATACCTCTCTTATGCTGGAAAGATCCGGTTCATTGTCTTTGTTATCTATGGGAAGGTTAACTTTTGGATTCAAGTGTTCGTTCTTCCCAAGGGTTTCTATAAGAAGGTTGATTCACTTTGCTCTGCTTTTCTTTGGAAGAATGCGACTGATTCTGCTAGAGGGGCGCTTGTTGTTTGGAAGGACATTTGTTAAACAAAGCAAGAAGGAGGTCTGGGTACTCGGTCCCTTGAGGAATTTGCCATTGTGTTCAGATTGAAGCAATTCTAGTATCTTTTTTCAAGAACAGGTTCACTATGGGTGCGGTGGTTACATCACAACATCTTTGGCAGGAGGAGCTATTGGCTTATGGATACCGCTCCTCGGCTTTCTTGGAATATTAGGAACCTGATTGAGATTATACTACTTTCAAGGAATTGCTCAGGTGTCAACCAAGAAACGGTTTGAAAGCTTGTTCTGGTACGATTCCTGGACTAAACGTGGACCCTTTATTGATATTTTTGGTGATATGGGTCCTAGGGAGTTACGAATAAGCAGGGAAGCTTCTGTTTGGGAAGGTACTTGTGAAGGCCAATGGCACTTTCTTATCTAACGTCTCCCCTCCATCTCCCAAAAGAGGTTCAGACTGGTTTCAGTGGAGACAGCCGTCTGGTACTTTCTCTGATAAATTCTCTGCCATAAGCACTTTGGCAGCAAATTCGGGTGATAACTCCGACCGTGACGTGGTACAAAGCAATATGGTTTAAGGAGTCTGTTCCAAGGTTCTCCTTTATTCAGTGGCTAGCAGCTCAAGGTAGGCTCTCGACCAGAGATAGGCTCAAGCAATGGGGAATGAATGTCCCTTCAGCTTGTCTGGACTCCCATGCTCACTTGTTCTTTGAATGTGAGTTTTCAAGGTCTATTTGGGTCACGTTAGCGGGGAAAATCTCGCTGAACCCTCCCTCCAGCTCTCGGCGGCAGCAAGCTGGGTGCTCAGTGTCCAATCGTCCCCGACTCACTATGATAGTAAGATCCTAAAGCTCCTCTTGCAAGTCTCAGTCTATATGATATGGAAAGAGCGGAACCAACAAATCTTCTAAGCAAAGCAAACGGCTATCTCTGTTACCAAAGCTCTTATCAACCAAACCATGCACAACCGTCACATATCCTTCTCGTTGGAGGACCCCTCAGTCGACTTTCTACTTGGTTTTTATTTTGGTTGTGTCTCTCGCCCGTTTTAAACTGTGACTTAAGCTCAGTATGTATCAACAATTGTTCCATTGCTCTCTCTAGAGTTTGGTGTGTTTTTTGGTTTCCATTGTACAAAATAAATCTTATTTTATTAGTATAAGTTTAACAAACCAAAAAAAAATTATCTATTTTGAAGCTATATATATACACACATGGAATGGAATAATTCAATCAAATTAATGTACGTGCAAATTTATATTTTGTTTATGATTGTAATCTTTTGCTTGTTGTTTAGCTTGAGGATGGGAAGACAGAATTCACGTTATAATAGTAAGAAGTAAGAATAGAATCAAAGAGGTGTAGCTTTAAATAAGAGACACAAGGTAAGCTCTGGATACCTAAATAATATATATATTAGGAAGATAATAAACCTAATAAAAAATGGTCAACTTTGAAATAAAGTAACGTTCACCAGTAATAGTAGCTGTTTTTAGTTGTCTTTCTTAGGTATATGTCCACATATAATCCATATGCATATATAATCAACAAAAAAAAAATCATTACTCATCTATACTATTAATCTATACTATTAATTGGGAAGTACATTTAGGAATAAAAAAAAACAATAAAACAAGTCTGTCATAAAATGCTCTTCACATAAAAAATTTTAGAGAACACACAAAGAGAACGACAAGGGCAAATTTGTAAGATTAAATGGCCATGCCACACGGATCCTAACCGAGCCGGTTTAAACATATTCGGATCCTGTTTTGCAAGATTGACTGTCGAATATATACTCTCTTATCCAATCACGCCAGTTGCCTGCAAAAGAAAAAAGAAAAGGATTAAACCAACTAGAAACAGAAAGATATGATAGTTAAGGAAAATATATGATTGAATTAAAATTTCTATAAAAAAGCTAATTGCCTTAACTATCATCAATATCAATCTCATTCCATACAATACCAAACAATTAAACTATAATCAATATCTGCTATTTAATCGGACTTAATCATCACCTAAATCAACAAATCAGCCTTCACAATATTTTTTTAAACAAATTTTCAAAAACTAGAACAATTAAATACCTAAACATCCTATATATTTACATCTCAAATCAATATCTCAACCAAATCAGTATCCCTAATAATTAGTAACTACAATAACTATTAACAGGGAATATTAATCATAAACCGTAATATGGGCATTAGTTTACGTAGGATTGAAATCTCATATGATTGATATTTTAGCAAATAACATTTAAATATAACTACAAATATGGAATATAATCCTATCAAATCGAGAAAAATACAGAATGATGATTCAATTTTTTCTAGACATTAAATAGAATAGGAAATTAAGATATTCGAATTTATGAGAGAATATCTTTAAAACAGAAACTAAATATCGTCAACTTGAACATTGTGTACAAACTTTTGTATATAAATATAGCATCCGGTTTCTACCTTTTTAGATAATCTAAAGCTTTAATTTCTTTCACTCAAAAACATCGATTACAGAAAAAAAGATTAATGGATTCACATACCTTAACGACATTAAGCCCTTGAAAACAAGTTACTTGATCCAAGCATCCAAACCAAGATCCTTCAATCATGGAAGCAATTCACTAAGCATACTAGATATGAATCTCTACGTCTCTAAGAGTATAGTAGATATATGCTACTAATATTTCTTTTTTCGTATGTTTTACATCAATATTAAGTTTTCTAATTTGTGATCCTAACAATTTTGCAGCTCAAAAGTAAGTTTGTACATCAATAATAAGTCTGTAAATCAGAATTCTCAACTCTAAGATTTTCAAACAATCAACAAGCGGTAAGGATTTATTTATATCTAAGATCTACAATACTTTAATTTTGTTTTAAATAAATCATGTTAAGAAGAATCTCATTTTTATTTCAATATTTTATAATTGTATAGAACCTGTCAAAATTTTTGTTTTCACTTTTCTTCGTGTAAGAAACAAACTATACAAAAATTTTGGTTTGTTCTAATATGTTTTCTTTATAATAATTGGAATGGGTAAACTTTATGGTTCAAATAGGTTTATACATGTGGTTTACTCACGTTTTCTATACAACGGTTTGTCAATAAATCAAGGTGAACATATATAACTAACTTTTATATCTTGGTTTTTGCTAAGCAACTATACGCCATTCAAATCACTAAATATTTTTAAAATCTCACATTTTGGTACGACAACATCAACTTCGAGACATGATAGATTTGATGAGCTACTGCAATCAGAAGGGTAAAAAAAATATTCAGGTACTCTTATTAATTGTAGAAATTGTTTTCCTATTAATGTTAGGCCATATCCAGATTTGAAATCGATGATATAGTTAATCTTACATCGTAATGAATCCTACAAAATTAATCTTATAAAATGAATCCTAAAATCATAATGAAGTATGAAGACATAACACATTTTTACTTTGACGTAGAGTCTGGAAAAAATCAATAGACGAAAGATTACATTATATTAAAGCATCAAATTCTTGCGTAGGCCTGGGCATAAAAACCGTACCCGAATATCCAACTCGGAACCCGACCCGAAAAACCGGGTTCAGGTTGGGTACG
Organism: Camelina sativa; assembly: GCF_030686135.1. Classification (NCBI taxonomy): domain Eukaryota; kingdom Viridiplantae; phylum Streptophyta; class Magnoliopsida; order Brassicales; family Brassicaceae; genus Camelina; species Camelina sativa. The sequence goes on along the minus strand of NC_141886.1, from coordinate 8,138,704 downwards.
AATTTGCCTATAAAACTCTATTGGGTTCTATTTTCTAATATCCGTGGGTTCGGATTAGGATCGGGTAATACCCGGTACCCGATTGGGTACCCATTAAACCCGAATATATAAACATATTTATAATATTTATCATTAATATAATGCAATTACACCAAAATTATGATTATAATTTTGAATATTTCATTTAGTTTTATACCTAGATATCAAAAATAATCAAAATATCTAAAATATTTTGTTATGTAAGTCAAAATTTAACTAAATTTATTTAAATTTAATTATATTTTTTCAAGTACTCGATAGTTCGGATGGTTCTAAAATTTGTAACCCAAACCGACCCGAACCTGATAGTACCCAAACCGAACCGAACCCATATATCTAAAAATACCCAATGAATTCTATTTTTCTAAACCCGTTTACCCGAATCCGAATGGGTAATACCCGAACCCGAACAGATTACCCGAATGCCCAACCCTATTCTTGCGTGTCATGGATTCAGTTCAAATTGGGCATATCAATTTTCCTGTCCAAATTGAAAATAGAAATTAGATATTTTAAGATTATTTGAAGATGTCCAGTCTAAACATAGAAAATTTCTGGGCACATTATTTTTATGTCAAAGCACATGTATCTCAGTAATCTTTGTGCGAGCCGTATTCGGTGAGAGTCGCACGTACGGAAACGAGGGGGTTCGCGTCTATACGTGTAGTGTGGTGGATTAACAAGAATTTTTTTAAGTATCCTTCTAAATCTATGGCATGAGTATGTGATGAAGTAAACTTCGTGAATTACATCTTAATCCAGACTCAAACTTAAAATTTTTAGTAACTATTTATCACTTGATATGGAGCTGAAGTGTACAGGTATAACGAAAGAAGAAGCTCAAATGGTTGATCGTATAGCGGCAAAATAGAAGCCGACGGTTTTGGTAATCGTGGAAAAGCCGACGGGTTTGATGATGATGGTAGATAGAAGCTGATGGTTTGGCGGTGGAGACTATCTATCGACGAAGTGAAACATCAGTGACATCGGCGGCTAGGAATCCGAGTTGAGAGAAAATGATTCTTCTCGGCGCGGTGATGGTGACTCAAAAGTCAAAAAGAACGTTTGTGTGGTACGTTGAACCCAGGCAATATCTAATCGGAATGGGGGAATCTTATCTAACAATGGGCCTATGAAGGAGATGGCTCATATCGCTTAAGGCCATTGACCGTTCTAACTCTGTCTCTTAAATATAATTATTATCTACACACTTTCTATATGCATGTCTAACTTTGGGTTTGGTTAGTGTAGTGTAAATAATTTTCTTTATTAATATATAAGCTATATAATATCAATACATTGTTCATTTCCCAATCTTATGTATTTTATATAAATATATAAAACGTATGATTTTTGGAAAATATGAAAAATATACACACATTTTAAAAAATATTTCATATATGCAATATAATTCCTTTTTAATAAATGTGAAATTATTATTTACTTGGTATAGATTTATGACGAATAAAAATATACAATATATTTAATTAAGTTATAATATTGTACTTTTAACATGTTATGTTTGAAATGAATTATGTTATGTTACGGGAAATATGACAATTCCTAAAATATGTCTGAAAGAATAACTATTGAACCAGAACCAGCCGGTTTGTTTCATTTGGTTCATGGTTTGTATCATTTTTTACTAATTTTATAAATTTGGTTTGATAGTTCATGGGTTTTAATCATTTTTACTGATTATATAAATTCGATAATTTACCGGTTTAATAAATTTTTTACTATGGGTATAAAAAGTATAAAATTTATTATGAGACATGTGTCACAGGTCTATGGGACTGTGTTTGACCAACTTGAAAATTTGGGTCATATGACCAGAAAAGTTTAATATTTTGGTAGTTTTTATCCGGTTGATACTTTATGAATTTAATAGAAATCTAATTAATTACTAATTCAGTTCAAATTTGATTTGAATCTGTTGTCATGTTAATCCAAATTTCATGGTGAAACTATAAAATATTGACGAATATAATCCTGTACGAACGTTCGGGATCGAATCCAAATTTGATTTAACACCCCTAAACAAACTATATTTAGATTAGCTTACAATAATATACACGTAATATCACTTAAGTATATTTTATCTTAATTTGTTCTTATAAATATCATCCATGCAGATTTGAGTAGAGGTCTACGTGAAAATTTTCCAATTTTAAAGAAATTTACGTAAAAATAACCTCGCACGTACGTGCGGATCCGAACCTAATATATTTTACTACAAGATCATAAGAAATGTAGGTCATTGCTAATGATACTATAAACAGTGTTTTCGTAGCCAAATGTATGTTTTTTTAACAAGAAAAACTATACAAAAATGTGAATCATTGTGTTATATAACCAGTTATAACATTCGTCATTTTTCTTTGATTTCAGGCCTCTCTTTGTCTTTCTTCATTATTAGTCATTTGGCGGTCTTATTTACATATCATCTTTATAATATATACATACCTATATATTTCGACAAATTGTTATTTGTGTAATTCACTAATAGTATGAATTTGCATCATTCTTTTGAAAAAAATATTTGGCAGAATATCTTACGTAAGTATATATACATTGAATAATATCGTAAACTATATGTTACCAGAATTTGTATCCGGAAAACATCTGGCAAATCCTCCATGGTAGACATATGTGACATATTTGGTGCACCATTTGAACATTTTCCATAAACTTTTATCTCATATTTAATTTCTCAATGCTGCCGAGACTAGAATAAAATTTCTTCTACTCCTCCAAATCTTTCTTTGCCCTCTCTCTCTCATTGAGTCTCTTTAACATGTTTGGATTTTCATGCTCTGCAAGAGCTTTCTTGTAAATCTGAATCACACGCTCATAATCTTTTGAACATTTAATTTATAAAGAATTAAAATAATATAGTTATTACATATGGAATCAGTAAAGTCATTAAATATAGTATAATTTCTTCAATTAATATTCAATAAATTAATCTTGAAATAAGCAAATACATTTTTTGGTCCTGAATTGTGTTTTAAAATAATTAATATATCGATAAATTAATAATTATTAAAATTGATAAAATAGAATAGTTTCAAAATGCTTAATTTATCGAGGTTTTGCTGTAGAATATTTTTAGACTAAATAATTACTGAAATTGCATATTTTTCTCATCCTCATGATGCATTAAAATATTACAATAAGAATCTTTTAGAATACATAACAATGAAATTTTAATATTACTGTAAGAATCTTTTAGAATACATAACAAATAAAATTAACTTACTTCATACCAATGATAAGTAATATTCTTATGTTTATATAATTATCTGAAATTACATAATGTTATAAATTTAACAACTTTAAACAAAAAATATATAAAATCAACAACATTTTTATTATAGATGAAAGTTTGAACTACTCTTTTGAACAGCTAAGAAATGTAAGCTCTAGTGGAATGGGGATTTCTTTCTTATTGCTATGGTTCCCTTTTTCTTTTCATTTCTTAAGACATAAAAGCTTTTTGCTAGTCTCTTTTTTTCTTTCTTTCTTCTCTTTGATTAGAACCATCTTTAACAATCTCATACTTCCCATTCTTTCACTAGAGCTTACATTTACTTAAACACATTCCCCTCCTAAAGACTATAACATTTTATTTCTTTCTTTCTCTTTTCTTTTTCTTTTTCAAAACAACCAAGTCTCAAACCCAACAATTAAACCACCTAGTCCTATCTAGTTTGAAAACTGCAAACTAGAACTACACAAGGCAATACTTTTGTCAGCTCAAACCTAACACTTTCTACCAAGCTCAATCCCAAAAAGGTCTTACACACACAAGAATAAACATGTCTTAAAAGAAGGGTTGGTTAAGGGTATTGGAAACTGATCTTAATGATTAAATCAGCTACTTGGATCAACAAGAGTGGTAAAAAGGAGAAAGATGATCCAAATATGTATATGGTATCCATGAGTTTAAAGCAATGCACAAATTGATAATTAAAAGTCAATATTAGGTTCTTATAAATAGGAAATGGTATCAAATCACAACATGCTTCAATTTAGACCAAATACAATGCAGGAATGCAAGAGTTGGTTCAACCTTATGCTTCTAACCACTCAACTAGCATCAAAGTACTATTAACTTGGGCATTGATCCTAGTTTAGTGAATTTTCCATACAAAGTGATCTCGGGCCGGCTTATGTTTTCTTATTGAATGGTTTTTTCTGGGGCTATAGCTATGATAAGATAATTCAAGATCTTTCATCATTCATTAGTTTATTATAGATGAAAGTTTGAACTACTCTTTTGATCTTCCGAGCATCTCCAATGGGAGTATTTAGGTTGGGTTCTTGAAATAAATAAGAACATTTATTTAGGAGGTTTAAGAGCCACTTTTTGATGATGACATGTCATAATGTGATAGGGTGAAGAATTTAATATTTAATTTTTTTTTTATGAAATACAATAATTTTCCGGTTTATGAAATGCAATAATTTTCTATTTTTATAATGTAACACCCATGAACCGGTTATAGATTTCTGGTAAGGGTGTCAAATGACACTAGTGGTGGGTGTCCATTCGCAGGTGTCGGTGTTCACTGACACCACGTTCGACACAAATCCAGAAATCACGACCAGAGCCTCCTTTCAAGGTTCTTTTTGCCATAAACCCCTAATCCTTCACAACCATCGATTCCCTAGTCGAATAAACCACAAACAACACGACTTACCTGGATTACAGCCATAAGAGAGCCTCCTTATCTCTCTCAATCCACCACCAAGTAGATGTATCTCCTTTATCCTTCTCTTACGGCACAACCAGAACTCAGCTCTCTTCGCTGCTCACACCACAAACAAACTCAGCTCAAGCTGGAGGCAACGACTCCATCTCTTTTTCCTTATCTGATGGTGGCTGCGACCCAAGGGACATAAAAAAAGAGAAGAAGATTCTCCGTCCCCTTATAAACCTAGGGTTATGGTTTACTTCCACCAAACCAGAAAACCGCTTGCAAAAATAATCCAAACTCACAGCCCGAACCAACTTGTGGTGTCGGTCGATATTCCAACACCAAAGTTGGTTCACGAGCGTTAAAATTCTCCCATCTAATTAAAGATTCGTTCTCAAATCTGACAACACCACAGTCCAATTGCAAAATGTTTCCACCACCACAGTGGTTCACACCACATACCGATCCAACAGTCCATAACACCCTGACCTCACTGGCCAGTACAACCAAAACCCGAGATCACTCCCGACCTCCGAAGTCTACATCAAGTCACTATGCTGATATCCATGTCCTAGACATTGTTTGCTCCATTACTCTACCATTCTCAGGTCATGTAACATCCATGTTTGGGGATTATATTTTGGGTTGTGTTATATAAATCAAAAGAGTGGATTTTAATTAATTTCAATTTAACTATCGGTTTAATTAAATTCTGGTTTAATCTAATTAAACCAAAAGCCCTAGATTTTTTTAAAGTGTCGCCTCCTTTCTTTTGGTGGAGTGTCAACGTTAGTTTTTTATAGAGTAAGAGAGAGAGATATTGGTCGTTTTGGTGAAAAGGAGAAAGAGATCAACAGCTTTGTGTTAGAGAGAAAGAGAAGGAGAAGGAGCAGAATCGTTAGGGTTTGGGAGGAAACAGTTTCGATATATCAAATCGTTGTAAAAGGTAACGAAATTTTGTAGAGTTAGTCTCAAGTCTATCATCGTCATTCTCCTTTTTACAGAAGTGGATTTGGATTTAAACTCGATACGTTATTGGCAGTTTCGTAAGACACATTTTCTCATACACGAGTTGAGACCATCAGAGATTGTAACTGTAGATCATAGTTTCGTTTGGATTCTAATCGGCAAGAGATTTTGTGGGAAGTTTCGACGTCTAGGGCTAGCTTTTCACCGAAGAGATTTGATAGTTAACGATTGGTTTTTATTTTAGGGTTTCATCTTTGAGACTGTTCTTTTCTGTTGTTTCTGTCCAGTTTGCTTCAAGATTGCTTTTGGTCGTGTGAATTGTTGTAGGACGTTTTTGGACTGTTTCAGACGCGAGGAGAGGCTCTCCTGTTTATATTTGTTGTTAGAATCAGCTTGTTAAGGTGAGTGTGTGACCATGAGTTTATCTGAGCGATTGGGTTGTATTATTTGTTTTGTGTGATGATGTGTAGGTGTGGTGAATATGTTATTGGGTGTTTTGTTTAATGACTGGTTTATTATATTTTATTTTTGGTTGTACTCTTGATTTGCTTGTGTGTATAGGTCGTAGATGGGAGGATCGCCTCAATGGGTATATATGGTAATACTCACGCATCTCATTGTGTTTGTGGTGCAGGTAATGCATGTGTAGCGTGGAATCATGGCGATGAGGAGGAGTATGATTTAGGGTCTCGGTTGTATTATTGATAATGTTAATTATGTTGGAACCTAGTTTGGAAGCATGTTAGGTTGATGGTTTTAATTGGTTATAATTGATTGATATGGTATTTATATTCATTTGAAGTTGGTTTGGTTTGTTTTCCGCTGTGCATATTGATTTATTGTTTGGTTGTAATTAAATATGATGGGGGTATATAATTAGATTATTATTATTAAAAAAATGGATCGGGTTGTTTCAGTTTGGTATCAGAGCCCTTACGGTTTTAGGGCGGTTAAGTGGATTGGTGTTAGAGTGGATTAAGGGGATTTTAGTTGGTGGAATTATTTCTTGTTGCTTGGTGCATGATGTTGTGAATGGTTGTTGTGTGATGAAAATTGATTATGAGTAGTTAGTCAATTTGAGTGAGTTTGGAGTCCTAGAATTATCCTCTTCGACCATTCAATGAGATTCTACGGTAAGTTTTTATTGCGTTGTGTAGTTGTTTAGAGTTTTTAGTCTATGTTCAAGGAAGTGCATATGACTAATGGAAAGTGGTGGATCACGTCGGTATCGGAAAATACCGTTAGCGGTGAATTGTGAAAATAGATGTGTTGGAAATGGATTTCCAAGAATTTAAGTTCGAGACTTACTTCGTCGAGGGTGGCTGGAGGGCCACTGTTTAGCAAGTTAGTAATTCGCATGCTGGTCAGGTGGGGGTCTAAGGGTGTGGCCGGTGTGCTTACTGGTGTTGTTGGAGGTCCTGCGGGTGCTGTGAGTGTGGTAACAGGTTTTGCTCAGACTGAGATGACCGTATTGCGGATTTACTGACAATATTGCTGGAGAGAAGATTTAATAAGATGAGTAGTTCTTATGGAATCTTGATATATAATGAGTAAAATGATTATGAGATTCTAGAAATGGGATGTTTCCATATATAGAAAGTTTCTAAAAATGGAAAGTTTTAAGGGAGTTAGAGTTTTGCTATTTTTGGAAAGTGTATGAAAACACTCTTGAGGGTGGGCGTAACACCTGTACCGTTACAAAAGATGGAACAACATGTAATCCATCTGGTATGGCCAAAAACGTTTCTTTCTTAAAATTCACCAACGAACAAACATCAAACTGTAACTCTTGAAACTTACTAACCTGGGAAAAAGGGAAATAAGGGGGTGAGTAAACAAGTTTACTCAGTGAGGAGATCAAACTCTGCCCACTGGACATACAATAATAACGTTCCAAATATAATCAACAACTATTACTTAGCATAGATTCAAAATGTTTATCAATCAAACAAACAAGCAAACATCTTATTTCTCCTCAATAACTTTCATCTTAGTTTAATCACTTTTGTGGCAACTACCACTGTCAAACATTTATGTTTCTTACATTACTTAAGAAGTTTTACTTTTCTTATAGGTTTGGCCATTATCACTTTTTCTGGCTCACGAACCCCATTCCTAAAAGACCACGGTCCATAGCTCGATTCTTCCCGTACTGCTCGTCAGCGGTTTATGACCTGCAATGAACCCGTCGGTCCGTTGTAGTCCAACATCCTCAAGTATCCTTTCTTTTCGCATTTTCTTTATACATTAATAATAATTTTTGTAATATAATATATACATTAATTCATAACATCAAATCGTATTACTAATGATTTCTCAATTCTAATTGGGCCACGTTCCAGACATTATTTGCTTACTCAATCATACATTCTCAGGTCGTAACCTTTGAACTGCACCACCTACCTTCTCAGATCGTCATTTTCGAGCCATACCGTTTCATTCTCAGATCAACAGCCTCGAGATCTCGGTACCAGGGGAACTACTCATCCCCTCCGGGGTTCTAATCATCACCACCAATGTAGCCACAACGTACACACCCCCACTGTAACACCCCATTGAGAAAGGACTCAGAAAGAACTTTGAAAGACAGAAAAGGAAGAACCTTGAGAAACGACCGAGAGGCTTGTGAAGGTTAGGCCAACAAGGGAGATAGACGATGGACGTTGGGGGACATCGGTGAAAATTTTTAAAAAGGATAAGTAGAGAAATAGCAAAGATAAAGGCAAAAGGAAGACGTGGAATGGACTATAAAAATGGAATGGCCGCGTACCAGCTGACCAGCCAGTGTACCAAGGGACCGTTGGGAGTGACCCGTGGTACGTACCAAGTACGTTGGACGAAAGGAAAGAATCAAGGAAGAAAATTGGTCCGAGAAGGGGACTGTTGGTACGGGGAAAAAATGTACCAGGGGACCAGACCACAGACATTAAGGCCATGCACTGCGGACGAGTACGTTGGGTACACATGGGACGTATAAGGAACGTGGGAAGGGGAAGAGTCCGGTCATAAGCTGCAATGCCACGTGTTGAAGGATTAAGCCTCTTTTGTCTGGCGTTTGAGATACACGTGCCACATGCAGCCATGGTTGAGCCACGTGGCGAAATCCATACAAGAACTGAGCCATTTGTCTCCACACTCACGCCACATGCTCTTTCATGAAACTCGAGTGAGAGGCTTATAAATAGCTCATGTAAACTCTCATTTTCGACAAAAAACCTCTTAAAGCACCAAAACTCTCCCAAATTTTTGTTTGATTCTGATATGTCTATATTTTGTATCATTTTCTAGTCCTTTATATACACTTTGCATGTCTAGGTAGTTCTTGCATCATCCTTCCATACATTGTGCATTTCGGAGTATTTCAGGTATCTAGGAGACGTCAGGAACACATCACTCGACCCATCCGCTGCACAACACTCCCGGAACCATCTCTCGAGCCAATCTCACAACCCCGATCGAGTCCCTCTCTCGAGCCAGTCTCATCCGCTTGATCGAGCCACCCCGTTCGAGCCGTTCCACTCAAGTGGGATGTAGCTTTCGACGTCTTTATAAAAGTTGTAGGGAATTGATTCATCTTTCCAACGCCGTTTATTTCAAGCCAATCGGAGGTGTGGTTCAAGAGTTACCATCGTTTTAGTGGATGCCTATACACCCAACTCGAGCCAAAACCACTCTGGATCGAGCCAACACTACTCTGGTTCGAGCCAACACCCCTCCACTCCATCCAGTAGACCTCGCTCGAGCCAGCCTCACCACGCATCACTCGAGCCATCTGGTTCGAGCCACTGGACGCACACCGACTCGTTCGCACATGTCAGGAAGACGTTCCATCTTACACGCTTTAGGAGATTCCGAAACCGACTCTTCACCTTGTCGTTTTAAGTTTTAGGGATTTACATGTTTTTACTGTAAATACATTTTGTTAAGTCTTGGCTGAAGACATCTTTTATCTCATTTTTTGTTCTTTTCCTTAAGGTTTTACCTAGCTACCGAAAACGTTCTCAGACTTGTAATCCGACATCTTTGAGTTTATTGAGTTTTTGCATTTGATTTCTTCTGCAAAGTTGTTCTTCTCATTTTTATCTATCTTACTATGCTTGATTCAATGTTTTCCGAATTCGTATCTTTGATGATGATTTTCGGATCTGAGTAGTGTGATTGTTCTTGAGGATAGGATAGATTAGGTGGAGGATTTTAGGATGTAGGGTGTTTAAACTTTGATTTGTATGATTCCCTTCTGGACTAGAGTTAGAAATACTAGTTTCTCTCTGATCAATTGGAACTAGGTCTTAGACATTTTCACACCCAAAAGGTGTTCGATGAAATGTCTGACCAACTAGTGCCATAGACTTACATTTCTAGCCTAAGAGATTAGTTGTCTAGGATGTTTGTTGACGTAAATGAACTCGTTTTTCATGTCATGCTTGATCATGTTTCTCTAGCGAGAGCTAGGTTTAGAAGTGGTTGAGTGAGTAGCTTCTGTCAAAAGATTGGATTAGCTAAGACGTGATGTTCATTGTTTAGGGATGGTTTGCTTGTGGCATGTTAAACACTCTGTAGACTAGGATACTCCACCGACATCAATTACTCCCATCCTTAGGACTTCTATCTTTCTGATTTTTATTTCATTCGTGAGACTGTTTTGGTTCTTGCTGTTTAGTTCACGCTTAGACTCGTTTCTGCTTTTACTCATTTTTACTTCATGTCATACATTTTCGTTTCTAGTTCTGTAACTCATTTCCGTTTTCCATTCTGGTCATTCTAGGATTGTTAGATACAAAAACACTCTTTGAATTAACTTGACTTGTTATTTCTTGATTGCATCCTGATTGCTAGCAACATCCCATTTGGATTTACACCTTAAGTACTACAACTACATAAGGTTAATTGAACCTGCTAGGATAGACACACAAAAATCCTAGTATCAATTTTGCGCCGTTGCCATTTGGGATTCGGTTTGCTACATTTAAGATTTCAAGTTTTGCACGATTAAGTTCTATCACACTTATCATTCTGAGTACTGACTTGTTTTGGTTGTCTGCTTGTTTGTTTTGCACCTCAGGAACCTGTTGATTGCAACATTGCATGCACACCAGATCAAGAGGACATCAGAACCTCCTTCCTGTTATCGACGACATCAATCGGTTATAACGACCACGACAAGCTCGTCAACTCACTGATCATCCCGCACTAGTCACTATGGAACAACAAAATGAACCAAATCCGAGACCGCGAAGTTCATCACGCCCACTCGATCGGTTTCATCCTCTCTTTGCACTTTCAAATTTTGAATTTCATAATTTCTCTTGTTACTTGCTCACTAACATATTAACATTTAGCTTTGAGTCTATCATGTCTCAGAGAAACAAAAAAAGTACCGAGCTTATACATGAGATGAGAGAAACATATGGTTGTGTTGGTGGAGAACGCTCATCACCTGAGTCCATGGCAAAGCGTTTCCTGAAAATGAAGAACATGGTTGACGAGATTGTTGGGGGTTCAGCATAGGCAGCAGGGCAAACAGACCAGACAAATCGCTCTCTAAGAGCAAGAGTCGAGGGAAGAGACCGACATGAGCTTCCAACTCAAGAGAGGAAGGCAGTGATTACGAACAGGAGGAACCTGAGTTGCGCTCAGGACAAGCTCCTAGGAAATCTGTCAGACGGAAGGGCGCTGAGACGAGACTGACTCCCAAGGAGTACTACGAGCTGTTCCAGCAGTTGGAGTTCAACGGAACAAGATATCCTCATGTTGAGACGATGGAGCAACTCGGGATTCTGGAGGATGTTTAGTATCTATTTCGACGATGCCATCTGGAGAGAATCATGAACACCCCGAAGCATTGATACAGGGAGGAGACAATCCAGTTCCTATCCACTCTGGATATGCACTTGTATGCGGATGAGCCGGGAACGATGTCTGATGGAGGTCTGGTCTACATTACATTACGCGTTCACGGCCAGTTCTACACTCTTACATTTAGGACCATCGACGAGATATTTGGATTCTCCAGCGGAACGGGGACGACACTGCAGTTTGATAGGAATGAGATATCCGCACTCTGGGCAACAATCGGAAGCACGTCCATATTCACTTCATCGAAGACAAAAGCGACGAACCTGAGGAGCCCAGTGTTGTGTTACTTCCAGAAGGCGGTTGCCAGTGCATTTTACACCATGGAGATTATGGGATACATGACGAACGGCGAGCTTGAGATGATTGATCTGGCGCTTAAGGGACTCTGGCGCTTAAGGGACTCTCGTTCACTACTATGGATTGCACCGCGCTGCAAAGTGACATATCCAACACTTCTGCCACACTCTACCTTATCAACTACATAATGTCATACAAGAATTGGGTCTCGAGACTCAACAGCAATCACACTCCCGGAGTGATGTGCATGGGAGGCGTGGTGACTTGGTTTCTTGAGGCTGCTGGTGTTCCCCTACCATCCTATTCATACCAACCACGCTGGATAGACATAAGCAACTTGCGGCAGCTACGCACCTTGGACTCGGGATTGAGGCATGGACGGTTGCTCTACAAGTTCATGCATCCTGCGCGCGCACCCTCGAGATTACTCCTCCCTTGCGTCGAGTTGAATATGATCTTGGGGGGGGGGGGGGGGGAGGGGTGAGCATATTTAGTTCATCCCTCCCGCGGATACATTATACAATTCTGATGTTGAGGAGCAACATGTAGACGTTACGGAAGCAAGCGCCGAGCCAATGGAAGAAGATGCGGTTGAGTACCGCCCTGAGCATTTTCACTTCGAGGAGTACTCAGAACCCAGGATGGCTAAGGGAGTCAGAGCAGCTCATGAACGCCTCAACAAGCTTCAGATATGGGGGAAGGCAAGAGACAAGGCGCTCAACAGCTTCACCAAGACTTTCACGAACTTCATGCGCAAGTTCAGTTGCTTGACTTCCACTACCACCGTCCCTAGGTCTATCCCCGAGGATACCAAACCAATGTCAGGACGCCCCACAGGGACACTCGAGCCAACTCGTCAGAGAACACTCTCTCTTGTTCCCTCTCCAGCACGTCAATCTTCATATGTGCCTCAGGAGCATCAGCCTTTACCTGCTCCTTCACGCCACTCGTCGGACAAGTCTAAGGAGAGACAGAGACGCGGTTCGCGAGGTTCCAAAGCCTCTTCTAGTCATCAATCAGCGCGTTGTTCTGCAGCTCGAGATGAGCACGAGGTTGAGGTTGAGCAGTGAGATGGCGCTGAGGGAGATCATCAGGGCATGCACGGGGTTAAGCAACAGGGCGAACAACAAGGTGATTATCAGCCTACCGATGTGGTTGTGTTGGTATTGGACCATGGTGAGTCCAGAGTCGATGACATGCAGTGTGACGAGCAGCCGAACATGTATCAGAACACGCAAGCGGTTGAGCAGCACGTCGACCAACCCGCTGAGGTCACTCCTGCGGATCCAGAACAAGGTGAAGGATAAAGTCAATATAACGCTCCTCCTTGGGCGAGCACTGACTCCTTCTTCTACTACTGAGGTACTCCTACCTTCCCTTGTATATACCATTTCATTCCTGCATTGTTTCTGTTGTGATTCTTAAATCCTCCTGCAAATTTTTCTTACACAGGAGACTGTAATTTAAGTTTGGGGGAGGATTTGAGATGATGTATATGATGTTGTGTTTTGTGATTCTTATTTCAATTTTTTGCAACATATCATGTTTGAGTTTGCATCCATCTATTTGCATAGAAAACCCCAAAAAAAATTTGAAAAAAAAATCGAATACTTTCACAAAAACAGAGAGTTGATTTGGTTTGCACTTGCATATTAGGATTGAGTCTAGTGTTATTCATACAGGGTTGTTGCATTTAGAGCATAGGGGTTGATGATGATTGTAACCTTGGTAGCATGCTGAATTCAATAGGATATGATCAAGGCCCTTGTTATTAGTTCTTTGATGCTTGTTGATTGAACTTGAAATGTAAGACTGAACCAGGTTTTGAATTCTCGAAATTACATCCTAGTCTTGATTGAAGCATGTTTTGAATTGACGTCATTCCCTATCTATCTGAACCTAATCCTGACTTGCAATTATCTTGTTATGCATTGAAGTTGAACTCATGGATACCATATACATACTTGGATTGTCTTTCACATTTTTACCACCCTTGTCAATCCAAGTAGCTGATTCCCATTTTTGGAACAGTTCCCCGCACCCTTAACCAACCGTTCTTTTAAGCCAAATGTATTCTTGAGTGTCAGGCCTTTTCCGAGTTGAGCTTGTTAGAAAGTGTTAGGTTCTAACCGACAAGAGTAGGATCCTGTGTAGTTCTAGTTCGCGTTATACGGATTTTGGATATTGGGTATGGATATGTGCAGAAAAGTAAAGGGTAGAAAGTCTAAAGGAGGGGGATATTGGGTTGAGCAAAGTAAAAAGAGTAATTGGTTCTGGGCATGAAATAAAAGATTAGACAAAGAAAAGAAAGTAAAAATGCTTAAGATGTCTAGAGTCCTTAGAAGAAAAGAAAAGGAACCATAATGATAATAAAGATTTCCCAATCCGCTAGAATGAAAAGAAATGAACTCCTCCATAGTGTAAAGAGTTTGAGATGATGTTGCTGACAAAGGGTAGAGATATGACCAACTTCTTGGTTAGAATGTTAGGGCTAAGGTTTCTTGTGGACCTTTGGGTAGACATGACACTTCTCTTGTATGTATCAGTAGGTTTCAACCTTTAGCCTTCTTTTAAGCTCAACTCTTTTTCGTGAGAGAACCTTATTCTGTATTGATAAAACCACTTCATCCTTGACCTTTCACCCTAGCCAAATGAGTTCGATGACATTGTTTAGCTTGATTCACGGTTCTCTGTTAATGAATGTTAAAAGAAATGATTCATAGGATTGCATGTGTAGATTAAAGATCAAAATCGTTTCAACAAAGTTTTTAAATAAAGTTCCTTCACCATGCATCATAAAACTAAGAACAAAAACTTTGATTTTAACTACTCTATTCAGCATGTTTTAGGTTCTGAGACCCCATCTTCACACGTCTCTTCCATACTTTGCTCTTGATCGTTTGCTTGAGAGCAAGCAAAGACTAAGTTTGTGGGATTTGATATTTCTATATTTTGTCTCTCCCTAGCATATATCTATCATGCATTTAGCTAGGATAACTCATTGTTTTGCATAATTTTCTAGTCTTTTCTATACACTTTGCATGTCTAGGTAGTTCTTGCATCATCCTTGCATACATTGTGCATTTCGGAGTATTTCAGGTATCTAGGAGACGTCGGGAGTGCATTATTTGACCCATCCGCTGCACAACACTCCCGGAACCATCTCTCGAGCCAATCTCACAACCCCGATCGAGTCCCTCTCCCGAGCCAGTCTCATCCGCTTGATCGAGCCACCCCGTTCGAGCCGTTCCACTCAAGTGGGATGTAGCTTTCGACGTCTTTATAAAAGTTGTAGGGAATTGATTCATCTTTCCAACACCGTTTATTTCAAGCCAATCGGAGGTGTGGTTCAAGAGTTACCATCGTTTTAGTGGATGCCTATACACCCAGCTCGAGCCAAAACCACTCTGGATCGAGCCAACACTACTCTGGTTCGAGCCAACACCCCTCCACTCCATCCAGTAGACCTCGCTCGAGCCAGCCTCACCACGCATCACTCGAGCCATCTGGTTCGAGCCACTGGACGCACACCGACTCGTTCGCACATGTCAGGAAGACATTCCGTCTTACACGCTTTAGGAGATTCCCAAACCGACTCTTCACCTTTTCGTTTAAGTTTAAGGGATTTACATGTTTTTACTATAAATACATTTTGTTAAGTCTTGGCTGAAGACATCTTTTATCTCATTTTTTGTTCTTTTCCTTAAGGTTTTACCTAGCCACCAAAAACGTTCTCAGACTTGTAATCCGACATCTTTGAGTTTATTGAGTTTTTGCATTTGATTTCTTCTGAAAAGTTTTAAATCTCATTTTATCTATCTTACTATGCTTGATTCAATGTTTTCCAAATTCGTATCTTTGATGATGATTTTCTTATCTGAGTAGTGTGATTGTTCTTGAGGATAGAATAGATTAGGTGGAGGATTTTAGGATGTAGGGTGTTTAAGCTTTGATTTCTATGATTCCCTTCTGGACTAGAGTTAGAAATACTATTTTTTCTCTGATCAATTGGAACTAGGTCTTAGACATTTTCACACCCAAAAGGTGTTCGATGAAATGTCTGACCAACTAGTGCCAGAGACTTACATTCCTAGCCTAAGAAATTAGTTGTCTAGGATGTTTGTTGACGTTAATGAACTTGTTTTTCATTCCATGCTTGATCGTGTTTCTCTAGCGAGAACTAGGTTTGGAAGTGGTTGAGGTTGAGTAGCTTCTGTCAAGAGATTGGATTAGCTAAGACGTGATGTTCATTGTTTAGGGATGGTTTGCTTGTGGCATATTCAACACTCTGTATACTAGGATACTCCATCGACATCAATTACTCCCATCCTCAGGACTTCTATCTTTCTGATTTTTATTGCATTCGTGAGACTGTTTCGGTTCTTGCTGTTTAGTTCACGCTTAGACTCGTTTCTGTTTTTACTCATTTTTACTTCTTGTCATACATTTTCGTTTCTAGTTCTGTAACTCATTTCCGTTTTGCATTCTGGTCATTCTAGGATTGTTAGATACAAAACCACTCATTGAATTGGCTTGACTTGTGATTTCTTGATTGCATCCTGATTGCTAGCAACATCTTATTTGGATTGACACCTTAAGTACTACAACTACATAAGGTTAACTGAACCTGTTAGGATAGACACACAAAAATCCTAGTATAAGATTCCTTGATAGAAAAGCAAGATTTTCTGATCAAAATGAGAAAGAAGATAAGGAACGTTCGAGCTAGTGGCTAAGGTGGAAGAGGAGGTGCTGTCAGATCGGCTGTGTGGTGAAGATCAATCTAATCAATTTCTGCTAAAAATAGTTAGTTGCGGTTTGTTTTTTTTGGGATGATGCATTAGCTCTCTAGCTCTTGCATGAGTCCTTTCTTGTTGCATGTTGCTTGTTGCATGTAGATCTTGTTAGAGTGCATGTGGACAAGCTAAGCTTTAAGTTGACTTGCATGAATTCTTGGGGGAGAAGTGCATGAAGTCTTGGGAAAATTTAAATTGACTGCAAGGTTGAACCTCTTTGCATGCATAATCTGGAGAGTTGGGATCAGTTATTGGTGGAAAATTTTGCAAGAATTTTCTTGCTTACAGATTTGGACATGGGGGTGTCATGCATGTTAGATTATTTTTGCTTGCATAATTTGAGGAGTTTAAATTCTAGTAGACTCGATGAAAGGTCGGTCTATGGGATAGATTATTTTTATGAGGTCATGCGAGAATTACCGGGATGGAAAGAGCCGCATGCATGTTGAAAATTGAGGAATTTAACCTAGGTGGACTTGATGGGAAAAAACAGTCTATGGAATGGTTATTTTAAAGAAGTCATGCGAGAATCACCGGGGTGAAAGAGCTGCATGAATGTTGAAATTAATGAGAAAAAGGTTTGCATGTCGAGAAGAAATTTGTGTAGAATTTTTATTGCATTTACCTGCATAAAAATTGTAAGTTAAGGGCTTGCATGCATGGGTAGGAATTCTTAAGTTTGCATGATTGCATTCTTGCATCTTAAGAATTATGTGGTGCTTGATAGTATTCTTGCTTGAATTTTGGTTGCCTGTGTTGCTTGATTATCTTGCTTGAATTCTTTGGGTGTGTAGAGTACTTTATTCTTTGTGTCATTAGACTTAGAGTTATAGTACATAATCTAGCCAGCTCGCGTTTTGTGGATCGGAGCTAGGTCTAGCGATCGACAGTCTGTTCCCACGAGGTGAAGTGATGGTCCGAGCGAGTTAACCTCAGCGGTCTCGCGGGATGGACGTCTCAGTGCTAGCTAGCTACTAGATCGAGCTGCTGCATGACGATGCAGCCAAGTAGAAAACCGGTTGGTTACCTTTGTGGTTTCAACGTGGGGAGTGGGTGATGGAATGGGACAGGCTATCGAAGGGCCCTGGTTGCGGTATGGTTGAGTGAGTTAAGGCATGGCTGCCTGATTGGTTGAATGGCAAGAATGGGAGGAATGGTTCACGGGGACAAGGTCCGGGGCAGGAGGAGCCGAGTCACCACAACGGATATCTTTTGACTGAGTTGGAAAGTACCCACGTGACCATCGACTCAGATAATTGGAGTCTTGATGGTTTGCTTGATGGTTTTGAGGAGGAAGTGGATCAGCATGTTGAGTCCCATCCTTCCGAGTGTTTGGGAGAGGATGAAAATGGGAAGGAAGTAGATTCGTCTGTTGAGTCCGATCCTTCCGATTGTTTGGGAGAGGATGCAAATGAGGAGAACGGTTGGGATGATCAGTCAGACTCGAGGGAGTTCGAGGTGCCGAGCCAAATCCAGATTACTATCGATGGACGCAGCATGACTTTGACAGTACCGGATAAGGTATCAGAAGAGGAAAGGGAAGGAACCAGGAGCCAAGTCCTAAATATGCTGTCAGAAATAATGGAGGAGACAGATGATGAGACCAATGCGGGAGTCGAGACCGGCGTCAGAGTCAAGACTAATGCCGAAGAAGAGACCTATGTTGGGACGAAGATAGCAGAGGGTGATGGAGACCCTAGTTCGAGTGAGAGTGACCAGGAGGAGTATTTGGAAGTCCTGGAAATCTTGTCAAGTGATGAGGAGTGTATACCAACTCTTATAGTTAAGGTGAAAAAGATTCTAAGGGAGGAGCCAAGGGAGGAACCGATCGGAGGGAGGCTCAATCCAAGCCAGTGGTTGACACGGTACCAGTATCAGTACCAGACCGAGAGGAATTAGTGGTTGGCCCTAGTGTCAAGGGCAAGTTGAGTTCGAGACGGACCAGACCAGGGTGCGGATGAGCGAATGGTGGAGAATCAAGGGAATGAGACAAGGAGTTATGGCCGATGGGATCTAATGCTACTCAAAGTTCAGATAAACAACGAGGCGTTGTTGAGACATTTGAGGGTGGCTGAGACGGAACTGGAGATCGTACATGTGTGTATGGCTGAAACTGAACCCAAGAATGATCTGGTACCAGTGGTCGAGACTGAACCAAGAGGGGACCAAGTGCGAATAGTAGAGGATGAGATCAAAAGTGATGGTACGAGAGAAGTTAGAAGTGAACCCGAGGGACACCAAGAGGAGACAGTCGAGGGTGAACCATTTGAACATCGTGGAGGAGTGATGGCCATTTGAACACCAAGAGGAGTGATGGCCATTTGAACATGGCCGATCGTGGACCGAGAGGTGATCGTGGAGAGGTAGCAGAGCAAGAACCAAGGGATCCGAAGATGGAGCTTGTTGAGAAGATGTCGGAGGAAGGGACCTTGAAAATAGAGCCTGTTCGGTTGGAACCGAGACAAGGCAGTGAGAAACGATGAAGATACATGGATGAGGGAGTGAGACCAATGAGTCACGTTGAGATGCGGCCGTTGAGGGGAATGTCAAGAACTCGAGCTCAGGCTAGGAAGCGTGTGACATACCCTTCCCGAGTTCAATTGAGGAACACAAACTATGGTGTGGCGTGTGGAGAGAATGGACATCGAGTCCTCAACTGCTGGAGAGCAAACCTGTGCACCCTAGGGCCGGGAGATGTTGTAGTATGTTGGGAATGTTGCGTATTTGGGCATCAGGGGCATACTTGTCTGACCAAAATCGCGAGACCGAATGAGAGAGGACCAAGTGACGTTGGAACTCCAGATCCTACGGCTTTGACCTCTGTGATCCTTCCCACTGAACCAAGTACCGACCAGCCGCCTGAACGTTGGTGAGTGTAACTGTAGAATGTGTAAGTTCCTGAGAGGACCCTAGGCACTTGTTAGCCATTTATATAGGGTTATCTGTAAACCTTTTGGGGAAGGTTGGAACTTTAAATTTTTGGTGGTATAATATTCTATCTAGGTCTTAAGGACTAGATATTGAAGTCGGATAGCAAGCATGATGAACCCTTATTCTTTTGGTGTGAGATATTAAGGGAAGTTTGTGCTAAGTCGTTAGCCTTATTGGGTTGTGTTGATGTGTGTGACTGCTTGCATGTTGGTTTAGACTGCATATAGATTGCATAACTAACCATATGATTGAGTTGGGTTGTTTTGGCATGATTGATTGAGGATTCACTTAAACACCGCAAGAGCGCGATCTGACAAGAAAGCACGAGAGTGATCGAGGAGAACACTCGAATCAGTTGAGGGGAACAAGGGAGAATGGTATTAAATAAATAATTGCTAGGGAAAATCCAAGAAAGATCGAAAAGATTGATCCGGGAGGGAAAATCTGATAAGGGAGAGAATGAACGGGTTGAGGCAGTAATGATAACTCCAAGGGCAAGCCAAAGGAAGTAAGGGCAAACCAAAGCAAACAAGAGATGGTGCAAAGAAGCCGGGAAGTGGAAAAGTAAGGAAAGAAAGAGGCTGCAAAAAAATAATGTGGCAAAGAGGATAGAGCGGATTTTATGCAAAGTGGCAAAACCAGTGAGGTTCCATCAAACTCGAGAAGAGTAAATGATGAATCAGATCAAGTGTAAGGAGTCCAGACCAAGTATGGAGGACGGATAAGGAAACACGATTCGTTACATAAGATGTGGAGACGGAGTCGTGATAAAGAGACTAAGTACACTTGGTGAGGTACAACGAGAAAATTGAGGGATTGGATAAGACGGGGTACGTCAAAGAGATAAATAACCGAGGTGAGAAGCTTTCTGAACAACGCCAACCAATGGTACCAAGGAAGCAATAAGTGAGAAAGGAAACTGAGGATTAAGTAATTGGCGGGAAGTCAAACGGTGATACGCAGAGTAGCGAGATAAGTATCAAGATATGGAGATGAGTATGGATCCAAAGAAGGGAAGTCGACCAAGACACAAGAAGTGGTACGGTTGAGTTAATATGTCGATGGTGGTCATGATGACAGCCGGACAAGGACACAAATGACAAAGGTCATGATCATTATAAAAGAAATGACCAAGACATTAAAATTCAAGGACAAATTCTTTGAAAGATAGAAAAGGAAGAACCTTGAGAAACGATCGAGAAACTTGTGAAGGTAGTCACTAAGACGCGGAATGGCCAGTGGACGAAAAATGGATGTGAACCGTTAGGCCAACAACGGAGATAGACAATGAACGTTGGGGGACATCGGTGAAAAGTTTAAAAGAAGGATAAGGAGAGCAGTAGCCAAGGTAAATGCAAGAGGAAGACCTCGAATGGACTATAAAAATGGAATGGCCCCGTAGGCCTTGGCATTTGGATACTCTTTCGGATCCGGGTTCGGGTGTTCGGGTTTTTGAGTTTGGAGCTATAAAACCCGATTAGGTATTCTCTATTATTGGGTCGTGTTCGGATCGGTTAGCATCGGGTTCGGTTAATTTCGGGTAACACCCGAAACCGATATAAAGATCGGATAACCAATGGTGTTTGGTTATTTTAAACCGAATTGCATAAAAAACCTGAATTAAACCCGAAACCCTATGTACATGTGACCATTTGCACTTTCAATACACAAAATTACATACATAAAAACATAGAGAAGAAAGAGTAAAAAGATATAGAAATCTAAATCCACTAAACTTAAAAGGTGTTTCATGACATTAATCCAATAAACTTAGAAAGAGTAGTAGAGTAGAATGACATAAAATCAAAGAGAAGAAAGACATAAAACTAAAGAGTAAAACCGAATAGCGATCGACCAAAACCAAAGAGTATGATAGCTAAAGTTAAAGAGAAGAGAGAATATGACTAAGAGATTGAAACTAAAAACTCTTGAAGACTCTTGAAGAGAAACTTCCAACTGTCCCTATGAAATGTAACGTGAATTACATCAATATTAAATAGCAAGAAACAAAAAATTTGACAAGTGAATTCAGAAAACATAACCTAAAAAAGCACCTTGTAGATAAGCCGACTACTTTACCAAATCAGTTTTTGTTCTTGAATTGGTTTTCAAAGTCAAACTCTGAAAAAAATTAATACAAAACAGATTAAATACTTTGTAATCAACAAATAAGAAACTAAAGCAAATGGATAACAAGATAATAAGATAGTAAGTATACCTTTTTCAAGCTCATCTTCAAACTCAATTTCTGCAAGTATTTGTGCATTTGTGAGCACCTTTGATTCACATTTGATGTCTTGTTTCATCCACTGCTCTGTAAACATCGAAACTTCAACCATATAATGAGTTAGACAACTTCTATATGGGTATATTATTCTCCCACTAGAGCTAAATGCACTTTCAGAAGCAACCGACGACATTTGCATAACAAACAGATCACGAGCCATCTATGATAGTATTGGATACTTGCCACTGTTGACTTTCCACCAAGAGAGTACATCATACTCAATACCCATCATGACCTCAGGATTCTCAACCTTGTCTCTAAGATATGTATCCAACTCATTTGTGTCTCTAACTCCAATCTTTTTAACCAATGTATTGTACCTATGCTCCATTGGATTGTACCCATAAAACTCATCCTCAGTAGAGTCAGATCTTTCCATAGACTACTCTTGAGTAGCTTGAGATGCATTCTGATTTGGAATTTCAGATTGTTGCACAGTCTTGTATCTCTCACTATACTCCTCATACATATTCTGCATGATGCTAACAACTGATTCATACAACACCTTAGCTGTTTTACTATCTTTCCCATACAGATCCTCAAAACACATATTTGCAAACTGCATCTTCTTTCTCGGATCAAAGACACTAACAATTACTAACGTCTTGTTAATGTTATTCAAGCCATCCCAATACTTTTAGAATTTCATAAACATTTCCCCAGCTTTTATCTTAAGCTCAACATCAAAACTATTACAGAGCAACTGAAGCTTTCCTGCTATATTAACTATCTCACCATAACACTTATGTGCATTCAGAGTAGTAGAAGCTGAAACTACCAATGTGGATTGATAGAAAATATTAAGAAACTTCACTAACCTCTCAACCTGACGCCAATGATCTACCGAAGGTGGTCCAATCCGTTTTTTACCATTCTCAACCTCTAAGAAATGGTCATTGTACAGCTTATCCTCAAACTCCATCTTATCAAATGCTCCCTTGAATTTAATTGCCTTTGTCAACATCAAAAAGGTTAAATTCCATCTAATTTTCACATCTAGAGGCAAATTACCTCTTGTCATCCTACCAGTATCAAACCTAAGTTCAAATGCCTTTTGACTATTAGTCCTTGACCTAATATAAGAGATCCCATTACGAACTGCAGTCACACTATCAGCATAATCAGAAGTTCTATTCTTCACTATCAAGTTAATGATGTGACCAGCGCATCTAACATGCATAAAATCTCCATTCATACCAAAGATTCATTTGATACCAAGGAAAACTAGACTAAAAACTATCCAGTGCTTTACTATTAGCAGATGCATTATCCACAGTAACACAGAATACTCTTTATATTTCCCAATCAACAAGGCATTCAAGAAGCGTGTTGGATATGGTTTTACCTTTGTGGTCGGTTACATACTAGAATCCTATAATTAGCTTCTTTAATCGCCAAAATTTATCAATGTAATGTGCTGTTACCACTATATAACTTGCACCTGTCCATTTTAAATAAGATAATGATTAGATTACATAACAAGATAATAAGCTAATTATTAGATTAAAGTAAAGAACATCAGTTGTGAGTGAAACTCTTTGCTTGCTACTCAAAAACCATTGTCTAATACCAGCTTTCCTCTCAACATACATCTTCACAATGTCTCTTGATGCTATTCTTCTTGACTGAGGCTTGTACAAGTTTACCTTAAAAAAACATGTATATTAGCAAATTTGTTGAATAAAGAACTAAAAGTGTATATTAGATAATAAGAACTAACCTTGTTGCAAAAGTGTCTAAATGCCATACTCTCTACAAACACCAATGGTAACTCCCCTATCACAAGCATTTTGAAGAGTTCCATCTTTACTAATCACTTTCTGATTCTGAGTTTGATCTTGACCCTCTTCCCATGTCTTGTATTCTTTACATATCTTAAGATGATTCTTTAAGGTTGTAGTCCCTGACTTTGATGGACATGCTAAGCCCTTCTTAAAGTAGTTGCAAACACATTTCTCACGGTTATCCAGTAGCCTTGTGAAATGAGCCCACACACCAAATCTGGAGTATCCTCTGCCTCTTAGCATTATGTTGCTGAGTATCAGCTTCATCAGCTGCATCAGTAGCCTCATCACCATAAGCAGCTCCACTCACAGGTTTTCGTTTCGTTTTGCCTCTACGGTTTGAATCCGGGGTCAGAAAATCTTCTTGTTTTAAGTCATCATTCTCATCTTCATCTCTGTCTCGATTATCATGGATTGGAGATGATGAATCCATCTGCAAATAATAAGACAAATGATCATAGTCAGGTTTCAGTTACTACAACTAATAAAAACTAATTACTTACATAGCTACTAGCAATGCTTAAGTACTAATATTTCAGTTTCAGATGCAAACGAGTATGAATATCAACCCAACAATCATGATTTATCACTTACGTATCTACTAGCAGCTTTCATAAGATCAGTCATACATAAAACCAAACTAAAACGATTACTGGTTTGACAAACAACAATTATCAAGCAGCTAATCAAGCATATATTTTTAAATAATCGAAAACACAACAAGAAAAACAAAAACAAGTAAACAACAATTATCAGTCATATTTTTTCAAAAACAATTAACGATTAAACAAGAAGAAGAAGTATAGATTAACTACCCCAAAAAAAAAACATTACAGATTACAAAAAAAAGGATTGAACAAAAGGATAAAAACAATCGAACATGCAACAAACATTACAGCAAATTAACATTCAGAAAATCTTTGTGTGAAGACAGAATTACAGATTATGATCGAAGAAGAAGAAGAAGCAGAGTACCTTACATTGCCTTTGAGAATTTCAGACGGCGGAGGAGATGGATATTGAGATTTAGGGTTTTCAGTTTGAAGAAATGGGTCTTATATCGATTCAATGGTTTTCAGAAAAGGGAATTTGAATCTACTATGGTTGTGGGTAAATCAAAATCAAATCCGCAAAGGAAAGGAAGAAAGGGGATTAGGGATTTGTAATATTCTTTGCTTGCTAATGTATATATATCTTTGTGTGTATTCAGTTTAATATTGGATATCGGGTATTATCTGATCGGGTATGGGTATCCGATTTAGTAGAAGAAAGACACCGATCGGATATTATCACTAACCCGTACCCGTACCGAACCATCTACTTCAGGTCGGATTTTGGTTCGGATTTCGGATATGGTCAATATGCCCAGGCCTATGGCTGCGTACCAGCTGACCGGCCAGTGTACCAAGGGAGCTGGGAGTGACTCGTGGTATGTACCAAGTACGTTGGGCGAAAGAAAAGAATTACAGAAGAAAATTGGTCGAGAAGGGGACTTGTGGTACGGGAAAGAATGTACCAGGGGACCAGACCACAGACATTAAGGCCATGCACTGCGGGTGCACACGGGTAGTAGAAGGAATGCGGGAAGGACAAAGGGAAGTGGAAGAGTCCGGCCATAAGCTGCGATGCCACATATCGAAGGATTAAGCCTCTTTTGTCTGGCGTTTGAGATACACGCGCCACATGCAGCCAAGATTGAGCCACGTGGTGAAATCCATGCAAGAACTGAGACATTTATCGCCACATGCTCTTCCATGGAACTCGAGTGAGAGGCTTATAAAAATAGCTGCTCTAAACTCTCATTTTCGACCAAAAACCTCTTAAAGCACCAAAACTCTCCTAAATTTTTGTTTGATTCCTCGAGAGAAAAACTCAAGAGATTTTCCGAGCAAGAGGAGAAACAAGATAAGGGACGTTCGAGCTACAGGCTAAGGAGGAAGAGGAGTTGCTGTCAGATCGGCGGTGTGGTGAAGATCAATCCAATCAAGTTCTGCTAAAAACAGTGAGTTGCGGTTTGTTGTTTTTGGGATGATGCATTAGCTTTCTAGCTCTTAAATCAGTCCTTGCTTGTTGCATGTTGCTTGTTGCTTGTTTCATGTAGATCTTGTTAGAGTGCATGTAGACAAGCTAAGCTCTTAAGTTGACTTGCATGCATTCTTGGGGAAGAAGTTTATGAAGTCTTGGGGAAATTTTAAAGTGCCTGCAAGGGTGAAAGACTCTTTGCATGCATAATCTGGAGAGTTGGGATCAGTTAACGGTGGAAAAATTTGCAAGAATTTTCTTGATTACAAATTTGGACATGGGGGTGTCATGCATGTTAGATTATTTTTGCATGCATAATTTGAGGAGTTTAAATTCTAGTAGACTTGATGAAAGGTCGGTCTATGGCGTGTTGAGTCCGATCACTCTTTGGTTTTTCTTGCTTATTGTTGTGGGGTAGATGGGTGGGGAGAAAGCATGTTAGAGGGTTACCCAACTAACTGAGAAATCTTAGATTAATCATTTCTTTCCAAAATTGTTTTTGTCTTACAGGAAAGACAAAGTGAGTTAGAGTTGGGGCAGCTAAGAAACCAGATAGGGTGTTTTCTTGCTGTTTTGAAAAATCCTTTGCCTTTAACATGTTTTCTTTGAAATGGATCCACCTGTTTTACTTGGTCTTTGTTTTAAAAGCAACAGTGTACTAAGTATTAATAAACGTTATTTTCATATATTCAGACAAGTAAAAATGGTACATGGCCTAGTCCGGGCCAGCACAACGCCGCATGCGTCCCAAGGGTTGAAAAGCCTAAGGGATGTGCGCAGCAGAGAGACAATCGTCAGTGAACTGGCTGAGGGACCCAATTTGTTGGTGGAACCTTGGATGGATTGCGGGCGGTTGTACTCAACATAGTGTTCTTGAGTCGGTCTGCGGTTTGTCCGACCATAGGGACGGTCGGGGCGTTACAAGTGGGATCAGAGTTTTGTGGACCGTTGGATCACGGGGGTGTGCAGGCTGTTGTGACAGATGCATGGGGAAACTTTGGCTGACGTTTTTCAGTCCAGTCGGAGGATTTGCGGGGCGTGGTGAAGATTGCAAGGAGGTCCACGGTGGATGGACGGTGTTGCGGGATTCGAGGATGAATCCTGGTTGGTGGGGGAGAATAGTAACATCTGTATACGGCGATTATATTTTGGGTTGTGTTAAATAAATCAAAGAAGTGGATTTTAATTAATTTTGGTTTAATTATCGGTTTAATGAAATCCTGGTTTAATCTAATTAAACCAAAAGCCCTTGATTTTTTTTAAAGTGTCGCCTCCTTTCTTTTGGTGGAGTGTCAACGTTGGTTTCTCAAAGAGTAAGAGAGAGAGAGATCTTGGTCGTTTTGGTGAGAAGGAGAAAGAGATCAGCAGGTTTGTGTTAGAGAGAAAGAGAAGGAGAAGGAGCAGAATCGTTAGGTTTGGGAAGAAAAAGTTTCGATATATTAAATCGTTGTTAAAGGTAACAAAATTTGGTAGAGTTATTTTCAAGTCTTTCATAGTCATTCTCCTTTTTACAGAAATGGATTTGGATTTAAAGTCGATGAGTTATTGGTAGTTTCGTGAGACATGTTTTCTCAGACTCGAGTTGGGACCATCGGGATTGTAACTGAGATCAAGGTTTCGTCTGGTTTCTGATCGGCATGAGATTTTGTGGAAACTTAGTGACGTCTAGGGCTAGCTTTGCACCAGAGGGATTTGATATTTAACGGTTGGTTTTTATTTTAGGGTTTCGCCTTTGAGACTGTTCTTTTCTGATGTTTCTGTCTAGTTTTCTTCAAGGTTGCTTTTGGTTGTGTGACTTGTTGTAGGACGTTTCTGGACTGTTTCAGACGCGAGGAGAGTCTCTCCTGGTTATATTTTTTTTTAGAATCAGCTTGTTAAGGTGAGTGCGTGACCATGAGCTTATCTGAGCGATTGGGTTGTATGACTTGTTTTGTGTGATGATGTGTAGGTGTGGTGAATGTGTTATTGAGTGTTCTGTTTAATGACTGGTTTGTTATATTTTATTTGTGGTTATACTCTTGATTTGCTTGTGTATAGCTCGTAGATGGAAGGATCGCCTCACTGGGTATTTTTGGTAATACTCACGCATCTCATTGTGTTTGTGGTGCAGGTAATGCATGTGTAGCGTGGAATCATGGCGATGAGGAGGATGATGATCTAGGGTCTCGGTTGTATTATTGATTATGTTAATTATGTTGGAACCTGGTTTGGAAGCATGTTAGGTTGATGGTTTTAATTGGTTATAATTTATATGGTATTTATATTAAATTGGAGTTAGTTTGGTTTGTCTTCCGCTGTGCATGTTGAATTATTGTTTGGTTGTAATTAAGTATTATGTAGTATTTAATTAGATTATTTTTTTTTTAAACGGGTCAGATTATTTCAAGTCGTAACCTTTGAACTGCACCGCCCTCGCTCTGAGATCGTCGTCTTTGAGCCATGCTGTCTCACTCTCGAATCTTCACCCTCAAGATCTCGGTAAAGGGGAAACACTCAACCCCTTAGAGGAACTAATCATCTTCAAGGAAAAATAATCATCTTCTCTGCCGCTATCAGGGTCGCAACCCCTCAAGGCCGCGGTGCATCAGGAGAACTAATCATCCCCTCAAGAGAACTAATCATCTCCTTCAGAGAACTATTCATTTCCTCTAGAGAACTAATCATTTCCTCATGAGCAAACAAGTCTTAACGTCTATAAGCATCTTCCGAGCAGAACAACCTCCCGTGGTTCGCATAAAACATCGCAATGTCCAACCACCAGATTCTCTCACGAGAATATCACCACCACCATGAACACTCTTCAGGCCAACTCTAAAATATTCCAACCACTCGGGTGTTTACACATGTTCTTACCGAAATAGACAAGTTATAACTATTATTCATAAAACTTTCTGTTTCCAAAACAACATATGAATTTAACTCCAACATACATAAAAACATAAGAACTAATCATCTTATGAAATCCTTTCCCATTCCATTGTCAGTAAATCCACAATACGTTCATCTCAAACCTGAGCAAAACCTGTTGTTCCACCGACAAACTCCATACCGGCTCCCACACCGGCCACACCCTCAGACCCCTCTAATTCTGCATTAAAATTCCTAACCTGCTAGCCGTGGTACTCAAAGCCAGCCTGATGAAGTAACTCCCCAACTTAGCTTTTCGGAACTCCATTCTCAAACACCTCCACTTTCATGAATCACCGCAACAATATTTTCTGATACCAGCGTGATCTACTACTTTCCAAACACTTTCTACTAGCCATCTGCTATTTCTTGAACAAAGACTAAGAACTCCGAAACAACAAACAACAAACACACAACACTTACCGCGTCTCAGACAATCTAGACAAGTCTATTTCCATTCAAGAACATGTCCTAGAACCGTATACCCTTTGATACCACTTGTAACGCCTCGACCGTCTACTCACTTAGTGGATCCCATTTCTAATCCTAGACCATGGGCCCACTTTGCTTAGTGGCCTCCACGTCCACTCCCAGCCCGTGGATCCACTTATATCCGACGGCCAGATTGCTATGTCCGAGAAGCTTTAAAGAGTTGTTACCATCTCTACACATCACCAAATGATCTTTCCTTGTGTTTTGTCTTCGCTCGCACAGTTCTGACAATCATTTCCTGGAAGGTCACCCATCCTAAAACTACTCCAGCTCAAATAATCTTAACTCTGGAGTTCTCTCAGAACCCTTGACCGAAAACATAAGTGCACTTTGGTGAAATAGGTGGTCAAATCAATTCTTTTAAACCTCTTCACAAATCGGGGTGTCACATACAATAACAAATGAGTTTCTCTGTTTTTATGTTTTAAGAGTAAAATATTGAGCAAGATTAAAATTTTCATGCCTGAATGTTGGAGTTTTGTTTTGGTGAAATCATGCCTTTAATTGAGCTAAATATCATAGTAGGTGAGACAATTAGATATATGTATATACTAAAGTATAACTTAACGACATAAAGATAATTTGATACACTACAAGAAAACAGGCGTTTAGCGACTACAAGTAGCGACTACATCTGTAGTCGCCAAAAAGAATGACCACAAGGTGACCACTTTGTGACTACGTTGTGACTACAGTGATTTAGTCACTACTGAGTCACTACAGTACCGACCATAGATGATAGTCGTAACATAGTCGTTAAAGTAGCGAATATTATGCGACTCTTTCGGCGAGTCATAAGATAGTCGTAAGGTTGTCGTAAAATAACGACTACGTTACCGACCACAGCTGATAGTCGTATATTTGGCGACTACTTTGCAACTCATACGATGCCTACGATGTGTCTTTGAATCAAAACTTTAATCTAAAATCTGTGCTGATGTGGACGATAAGCGACTTTCCGGCGTATAGCATGTTATCGGGATGGACCACCCACGGTAAATTGTCTTGTCCAATTTGCATGGAAAGTACAAAGTCGTTTTATCTACCCAAAGGAAGGAAGACATGTTGGTTTGACTGTCACCGAAGATTCTTTCCTCATGGTCATCCATTAAGGAAGAACAAAAAAGATTTCCTGATGGGAAGAGACACTTCAAACGAATATCCACCACAGTCTTTAACTGGTGAGCAAGTTTATTACGAGCGTTTGAAATGCGTAAATCCACCAAAAATCATGGACGTCAGTGGTAACGGTCATGAAAAGAAGATGGCAGGCTATGGAAAGGAACATAATTGGCACAAAGAAAGCTTATTATGGTCGCTACCTTACTGGAAAGATCTCAATCTCCGACAAAATATTGATGTGATGCATACCGAGAAGAATTTTGTGGACAACATCTTGTATACTCTTATGAGTGTGCAGGGTAAATCTAAAGACAACATCATGTCAAGATTGGACATAGAACAATTTTGTTCTCGACCACACTTACATATTGATAGGAAGGGTAAAGCGCCATTCCCAGCATATACATTGACAAAGGAAGCCAAAACAAGTTTATTGGAATGTGTCAAGCATGCAGCGAAATTTCTAGATGGTTATTCGTCAGACTTGGCTAGTTGTGTTGATTTGATCAATGGCAAGTTTTCAGGAATGAAGAGTCATGATTGCCATGTTTTTATGGAGCGACTACTTCCATTTATTTTCGCAGAACTCCTAGACCGGAACGTTCACCTTGCGTTATCAGGTACTACGCTATTTCTAACTCTATAAAACGAGTATATATGAATATATTAATTTTGTGAGACATGCAATTTGAATATATATTTTGTAGGGGTTGGAGCATTTTTCAGGGACTTATGCTCGAGAACTTTGCAAAAAAGTCGCGTTCAGATTCTAAAGCAGAACATTGTTTTGATCTTATGCAACTTAGAAAAAATCTTTCCACCATCATTCTTTGATGTGATGGAGCACTTGCCTATATATCTTCCGTATGAAGCAGAATTGGGAGGCCCTGTACAGTATAGGTGGATGTATCCTTTTGAAAGGTTTTTCAAAAAGTTGAAAGGAAAAGTAAAGAACAAAAGATTTGCGGCAGGATCAATTGACAAGATTGCTTATTTCTCAGAGCACTACTTTGCCGATCATATACAAACAAAGTCACTGCAATTAAATGCATATATAATTTAGATATTTGAACATAAATATATATTATCATTAATTTAATTTAACTCATTTGATCAGGTTAACAAGATTCAACGAAGGAGAAGTCCCTGTGTTTCATGTCCCTGGAGTACCTAATATATTTACTCATGTCGGTCGTCCAAGTGGGGAAATTCATGAAGTATGGCTTTCAGAGAGAGACTATCAATGTGCCCATGCATATGTTTTACGAAATTGTGACTATTTTCAACCAATTGAGAGGTATATAAAAAAGACTCTCAACTTACATTTTCATTTAGAAAATCCACAATTATTACTCATATACATGTATATATGTTGCTTTGTTAGTATGTTCGAGGATTTTCTTTCAACAAAATATCCAGGATTGACCGAAAAAGAACTTGGCCAATGTACTATACAAGAGGCTATGTGTTTCATACGCAAACTCACGGTGCTGGACGGAAGACATGTAACTATGGTGTATGTGCTACTGGTGAAAATTACATTGATGCATCTGATGGCGCGGATTTCTACGGGAACATCATCGATATCATAGAACTTGAATATGAGGGGATGGTCAATTTGAAGATCACACTTTTTAAGTGTAAGTGGTATGATCCTGTTCTCGGTAGAAGCACTCGGAAGAGCAATAGTTGTGTTGTAGACGTGAACGCATCAAGGAAATACAACAAATATGAACCATTTATTTTAGGTACGTAAAGACTCCATATAATTTAGATATTTTCATCATAAATGTAACTATCCATACTAATTACTGATTTTGCAAACAACATCTCAAGCGGATCAAGTTTGCTATATTCCGTATCCATACATAAAGAAACCAAAGCGGGAGTGGCTCAGTGTTTTAAAAGTAAATCCTAGAGGAAACATTTCAGGAGAATACGAAAACAACGAACCGGCTCTATTGCAAACAGAAACTGATGATGCTGTAAACTGATGATGACTACAATTGAAGATCTCATAGTCGACAATTTGGTAGAAGAAGCTAATCCAATAAACCTTGATTACGAAGTCGGAGATGCGGATCCAGAAGATGAATTCCTGTGTAATTTATCTTCTTCTGATGATGAAGAAGAAGAAGACGAATATCCATTTTCTTAGTTTGTTTAATATGCTATATATATCATTATTTGTCAAAAAAAAAAAAAAAACACTAAGTTTGTTTTAGTATTAATAACTTCGTAATATTATATATGTTAAGTACTTTGTTAAATAATATTAAGTTTGTTTTAGTATTAATAACTTTGTAATATAATATATGTTAAGTACTTTGTTAAATAATATTAAGTTTGTTTCAGTATTTAAACCCAAATAAATTATATTTGTAGCCTGTTATTTAAATTAAATTTCATTAAGGATTTGTAATTACCAAAATTATTTAAATTTGTAATTATAATTTTTACCAAAATAATAAATTAATTTTATTATTATAATTTGTACCTTAATAATTTAAATGCTATATTTTACAATTGGGTTAAATTTAGGTCCAAATCCACTTCCTAATTAACTAATTAAGGCCTACAAATTCCTAAACTTAGCCCATTAACCACTAACTAACCTATACGAAACCCTAGTCTCACAAGACACCCCCTTAACCCTACCTCTCGAACTCGATCGCCTCTCTCTAAACCTCTCTCGTTACCTCTCTCAAACCCTACTCAGTCTCTCTATCAATCACCAACAAGATGCCGAATCGAGGAAGAAAGAGGAAGGTTGGTCCTAACGTTACTCAGAGACCGATAGGGGCAACACTAAATCGACCGCCTAACACTCTGCCCAGTCAGTACAACTTCACGCCGGCGGTCCAAGATCCTCCTACTCCTCTGCAGACGCCTGAAGTACAAGTCGGCGGTTTGCAACGACAATCATCAGCAGCCTAGATCCCGAACTATCCTCCGCCGCAACAACTTTTTCAGAACTCATTTACACACCCACCTCCACCCGAACTACACCGTACTCCTTCAAAAGAAGTCCACTTCAATCCTCAGACTCAGGCCAGAAGTCGGGATGTCTCTCCGCCTTCTCCAGTTCGACCCTCTCAAACTCAGGCCAGAAGTCAGGCCAGAAGTCACAAGCATCCATCACATCCATCGTCTCAAGGGAACAACTTCGAAGAAGAATCTTCTCCGGTGTTGCCGGAAGTCCAGGCGGACATATTGCATGCTCTAAATGCATTGCTTCTGGTTCCAGACAGGGATAAGTTCACCATTGTCCTCTCTCCCACACCCATACCGAACACCCAATGGTATGACATTCCTCTTCACATGTTTTGTAATGGTGTTATGTGATTGTTAGAAGAGAGTTTGGTGGGTTTTGTACTGTAATTGTGTTTTGTGATTGTTAGAAGAGAAATTGGTGAGTGAATGTATTGTAATGATTGTGGTGTTAGCTTATATGAATAGCAATGGTGTTTTATGATTGTGGTATTGGCTTATACGAATAGCAATGGTGTTTTATGATTGTTGTGTTGGCTTATACGAATAGCAATGATGTTTTTTGTCTTTGTGATGTTGGCTTATACGAATAGCAATGGTGTTTTTTGTCTTATGCGTATGCGTATTGTAATTCAATAGAAACTGATGCCTCTTGTATTGATCTCATTTCTTTTGGTTTGTCTATTATTTGCTTTTAAGTAACCTACTTACTTATTTTATTGGTTCATGTGTATGGAGGTTTACTCGTGACAAAGGATGTAAACTTGTTCGAAAGATTACTAAAATTCTTCAAAACAAATTCGAAGGTCCCTTCTTCAGCTGGACATGTGTGCCGCGGGACAAACAAGAGAGATACTTCCTTGAGTTCGCGGTATGGATTTATGTCACATAGCCTTCATACATAGCTTTACATGTCTTCTTTTCACTCACAATAGCTCCTTTTTTTCTAGAAAACCCACACCTGGGATCCTTTGATAATCGGGACTTTTCAAGCTTACTTGAGGAAATCTGTCAAAAGCGGGTCAAAGACATGGTTAGCACTGTGAGAACTAGTCGAGTTCAACCAAACTGGATTGGCGACACTCTCTGGGTTACGATGGAGGATTACTGGGACACTGAAGAAGCACAACAAAAGAGTAAAACCTACTTTGATGCCCGTATGTCTGACCATAACGGCCTAGGTCCTCACGTCCACCTCTCAGGGCCAAAGTCGTATCGACAGCTTCAAGACGAAATGGTTAAGTAGCTGTTATTTTTGCCACTTTTAATTCTTACATAGCTGTTATTTTTTTTAGTTAATCTATGTTTCTTTGCTAACATTGCAGGTTGAGGAATTGGTAAGAGAAGTCCGACTTGGTGAGGTTTTTATCAAGGCACATACAAAGCCTGATGGTACATATGTTGATCGGAAGGCAAAAAAGATTGCAGAAACTTATGAGAAGACTGTTCAAGAGAGGTTGACTCAGCTCGAGACAGAGTCTTTTGCTATGTCAGATGGAGAATCACGGCCACGGGACCTCACAACAGAAGAATATGCAGAAATTTTCCTTGAGGTTACTTTTTTAAAAACCAATACACATTTATAGTCTTGGATTTTAATTTGTCATCCTCTAATCTTAACTTTTCTCTTATTTTCAAGTCCACTGAGAAGGATTCAAGAGGAACACCTTATGGGGTTGGAAGCCTCAAGTACTGCCTTGTCAATGGAAAGCATAAGCAAGCATATGGCTCTTCTACCTTAGTTGCTCTCCAAGAACATTTGAAGGAAGCTCAACGCATGATAGAAGAACAGGCTGCTCAACTGCAGAGGCGTGATGCAGTAATAGCTGCGCGTGAAGCTGAGCAATCCAAAGTTATTGCTGCCCAGAAGGACAAGATTAACCAATTCTCCATCGTCGAGGAGTTTCTGAGGGAATGTGATCCGCGGTTTCAGAGTTTCGTTGCAAGCCATTCAGCTAAAGAGACAACCACAGAACCTCTTCCCCAAAATGATGCAACTTCAACTGCTTAATAGGTTTCTCTGTCTTAACTCTTTTTGGATGAAATCAATGTCACTCTTTTCGGATGTACTCTATCTCACTATTTTCTGATGAACTCTATCTCTCACGCTTTTGGATGAACTCATTGCCACTTTCAGATTGTGTGTATGACCTTTTTTATTTCTGTAACTTGAACATGTACCGTGTATTTCAATATTTCGATATTATGTCTTTCCAAATTCGAATCTTTCAATTTAAATTGGTAAACAAGAATGAAAGGAAGAGGATAAAGGGAAATTAGTATATGCAACATTCAAATTCTGAAATCAACATCAGTGGCCAAATAGTCGTAACATTCAGATTCTAAAATCAACATCAGTGGCCAAATAGTCGTAATGTAGTTTCTAAATAGTCACTAAGGTAAGTGACTATACAGCGACTACTAAACACTCAGTCAGTACTTAGTCGCCAATTTGTCACCACAATTATACGACTAAAAACTGACAACAGTAAGAAAACCACTTGTCTGTGCTAATTAATCACACAATAGTCGTAAAACAGACACTACTTTAACGACTACGAGACGACGACGTTATGACCATATGAGGACTACAAGTTTTGGTCATAAAGTAGTCGCTAAAAGACGACTACATATACGACTACATTAATTAGCGACTCTCAATCTCCGACTGCTTGCGTTAGTCGCTATTTAGTCGTAACCACGGTTTTTACGACTACAAAGCGACTAATTGTGCAGTCGCTAACTGCTTGTTTTCTTGTAGTGATATACTAAACTACTATAGTCTCTTTTAGTTTGGTTTATTAAAAAAGAAAACTCATGTGACAATAAGTTTACTTAAGAAACAATTTCATTTCTTTTAAGAAATATATGTTTCTAATATACACACACCTTCATCTTCTAGTAATACATATTAATTGATTCATAACACGTATATTTTTCCTCATGAAATACAACATAATATGTATGAAATTTATACAACAATTTCATTTAACAGAGGTATGCCTCGCCGTCACTTATGAAACACCGGTTGGAGCACGTTATGGTGCCCTCTTGCTTGCTTTGGCCAAATGTCTTCATAAACCACATATACTTGTATGAAGCCACTATGTATCCCATCACCAGTCCAAATACAACTCCAACTGCAATGCCTAAACATACAGCAATCAAACTCAATGGTTTTTCTTCTTCTTGTTCTTCTTCTTTTCTCTTTAGCAGTTCGGGTTGTGGTGTTGTAATCGCTTTGATATCTCCACAAACATCCTTAAGGGAGTGACCATTAGGTCCAGGGTTTCCCTCGTATGATGAGCAATTTTATCGCTGAAACTGTGTGCCTCGTGGTATGGAACCTACAAGATGGTTGTGTGAAACGTTTATCCACTCAAGAGAAGAGAGAGCCCAAAGCTCAGTAGAAATCTCACCAAAAATCTTGTTTTGGGATAGGTCTATCGATTTGAGATTTTTCAGGTTTGCCAAAGAATATGGGATGTGACCCGTGAATGAATTGTTAGACATGTTGAGATTACGAAGCTCCTTCAGCAGACCAATAGAATATGGAATTTGGCCATGGAGTTTATTTCCTTAATAATCGATGGATGTGTAGATTGTAAGGACTTGATCCATCTCCATTGACACTCCTTTACTCGTCAAGATAAGTGAAGTGTAGTAGCGGTATGTACGAGTATTGATGAAACGAGCCACTCGTTTTTTTAATACAATATTAAAATAGTGATCCCATACTCACTAATAACCTAACCCCAATCAATACAACCGAGAAAATAAATAACAACATTAAACTAGAAATGCCTCAATTAAACCAAATTCAACTAATCCAATAATCATTCCAACTTAAACCAATAATAGATCAACCAACAATATTAATATCATAACCAAGTCAGAACAATGAAACAGCAACCTAAACAACCGTTCTAGATCACTACATTCCATTCTAGCAACCTAACAGCAGCATAGAACAAACAACCGAGCCTCTAGAACATCCTCCTCTTCATTGCCTTGATTCCAGGATCACACTTTGCCTTTACCTATATCAAAAATAACAATTGAGAATCATGAATATTATCACAAATACTCAGTGAGACAATCCTCCCATCTATTGGGCTATAAACACAAGCAATTGAGAACTCAATGTCCAATAAATAACAAAAAACACAATCAAACCAGGAAAAGCACCTAACGAAGGTTGGTGTCGTCCGACACACTGGTTTGTTTCCCTAGCCTCCAAGTCTTTCTTTGCTCAGAAAGTCATCACATGGACTGCAAACGGAGTACCTTCATTACGCTCCTCATTGTCCAACTCTTCTTTTGCTCCCATTGCCTCATTTAGTCTCTTAAACGTGAATTTGTTACGATGCTTCCAGGTAAGTCTCAATCATGGGCTCATAGGTCTTTTGAGAAGTTAGTCATCTTCCCTTGAGCAATTCCTTTTCAACTCAAAGCTATAGCTAACAACCTACAGTCTGACCTAAGCTCTCTGCCCCTTCCAACTACCTTATCACAATCAATGATGCACTCCGCATACTGTATAATCAACCACAACCACACATTTAGACTTAACCCCTCATGCCAAGCAAATCACTCTAAGTAAGGTAAGAATTATCTTCTTAAAAGGAACATTTCTAAGTACATTTCCCATCTCCAGATCAGCAGGAGCAAGATCTGTAGTATAAGTGATATCTTCATCATCATCCATCACCATGGCCGTTGAGTAATGATTGATAACAGTTTCAAAATCCTTCTTCTGAAAAGCAGCATTCCCCATCTCTTTCTCCTTCAAATCTCTCTACTTCCACTCCTCCTTATCCTTTTTTTCCTTTGCTCTCTTAGGTTCGTGCAATCTCTTCAATGCCTCTAGGTTATGATGCTCAGTAAGAGGTTCCAGCTAAGAGTCAATCACAGATTCATAGTCTTTTGAGCACTTAACCATCTTCTCCAAAGCAGTTATTTTCCTAGTTAGAGCTTTAACAACCATCTTTCAATCTAACCCAAGATTTCTACCTCTTTCAACTGCGTTATCACAACCCTTGACGCACTCATCATACTGAATCAAACACAAAAAAACATTTAGACTTCAGTCTGGCAATTTAGTCTAATAAGGAATAGTTAGAAACCAAAAATAAATAAAAAAAAAAAAAAGAAGAGAGAAGCATTTCTGTGTACCTTACCCAACTCCAGATGAACAGCATCACGATCTGTGAGAAGACTGATGTCTTCATTATCCATAATAATGGCCGCAAAGTAATGATCGATTGTAGTTTTGAAGTCTTCCTTCTAAAAAAGCAGCATTCCCCATCTCTTTCTCCTTCGAGCTCTCTACTTTCGCTCCTCCATCTCCTTTTTTTCCTTTGCTATCTTTGCCTCGTCAAGTCTCTTCAACGTGTCAGAGTTATGATGCTCAGCAAGAGCTTCCAAGTAAATTTCAATCACAGATTCGTAGTCTTTTGAGAATTTAACCATCCTCCCAAGAGCAGTTCCTTTCCTAGTCAAAGCTTTAGCAACCAGCTCTTCTTCAGCTCCGTCATCTCTGCTGGAGCCATACTGTAAGGCGCCTTGGATAACGGCATAGTCCACTATTCCAATTCAATTGTGAAGGGATTAGAACGAGATGGTGGTAATCCTTGCAACGACTGAAACACATCCTCAAACTCCTTAACAACCTGAATACCGCCAACCGTAGAATGACCCACTGACTCCGGCATCGAGATTGTAACCAGATAGGCCTCACCGTAAAATGCCCTTCTCAATCATCTTCCATGTCTGCATGGCAAAGATCACAAGACTTCCCGAAGTCGGTTGCACTCCCTCAAATACTAACTTCCCTTTTGGACGCTGAAAGACCACTCTACCTCGATGATAATCCAGATGTACCCTGTGACGATGCAACCAATCCATCCCCAAGATAACATTATATAACTCTGTTGGCTTCGACTCCCCTGCAATCTGAATATCAACACCCCTCGCCTGTCCAAGTGTTGAATTTTATGAGACAAAGCTCACAAGAGAGAGTAAACAATCACTTGGCGATTGAATCCCCCTTTACCCACACAAAAGAGAACTCATTTCTAAGGTGAACAAGCCATCAACTTGTGATGTAATTCACTAGATAAACTAGAGATTAACTACTAAATAAAGAAGAGTTTAGAGTGTATTTAACAAGTATTAGGCTGCCTTTAGGGACAGTCTCTAATACATCACTCTCTAACTAATCTACATTATGATTATTAGTTAAGCATATGTAGAGAGAAAATAGTAACAAATTAGATAGAGGAAATACTTGTATTCAATATATATGTGTGTTACAAAGTAGTCACAAAGCCTTTATATATAGGCAAGGAGAGAGATTTGAATTGTAAACATAAGACAAAGAGTGAAAGTGACATGAGGAGAGAAAGGGAGCTTCATGAGCGCCCAAGGAGTGTAGGGGACCACTCCCAACGTCTCTTTGCCTACATGAGCGCCCAAGGAGTGTAGGGGACCACTCCCAACGTCCCTTTGCTCCCACTTGCCTTCCTTTGACTTATTCAACATCTTTCCCTCTCATTCTTTCATGGGCTTGGATGGGCTTTCTAGATTCTTCTATATTCAAGAACCCTTAGCTTTAGTAAGAGTAGAATCATCTTGGGCCTTCATTGGACACCAATTTGGCCCTTTATGATACTTGAAGCCTAGATGGAGCCTTGATATCAGTCTACTGTTTTGTTACTTCCTCCATCAAGCCTAATACTACCCCTCAAGCTTAAGTGTAGAGATATTGGAGGTTAAGCTTGGACATTCACGAGCCTAGTTGAGTGTTAAAGTTCCTTAAACATTCTCCTTAGGTTCTCCTTAAAGTAGCTTGAAGCACAGCCTTGTCTTCTTGACATACTCCTTAGGTTCTTATTCTCTTTTTCCTCTCTAATACTCCCCCTCAAGCTTGGGCGGTGGGAACCAAAGACCAAGCTTGCAACAAACAAAGAACTACCTCATTAAAAACCTTAGCAAAGAAAACCACTTGGGATAAAACTTTGCCAAGGGAAAAAGAGTATAGCCTTCATGGTTGAATGATGTAGCTATGGCCATGGTTTGAATGTGGGATAGCTTTGGCTTCTTGCTTGGAATTCTTCCCATTGCTTCTCTTCTTGTCATCTAGCTTCCAAGTGGCCTTCTTTTCTTTAACACCTCCAGCAAAATATGTAAAGAAAGATCTTAAGTATGTTTATCATAAAAACAAATAACATTAAGCATGCACAAGGTTTTACTAGATCTAAATTCCTTTTAACACATGACTAAAAACTCAAATTTCAAACATGCAAATTCAATTTCAAATCATGCTAAATCCGGTTTAATATTCAGTTTATAAACTCATAAATTAACAAGATAAATTTCAGATTTTAATCATGAATTTAATTTCTAAAGTCAAACTTTAAACATGACAAATTAAATATTAATAATCTGATTTAATACAAGAAAATTCTCTAAAACCACAACCTAAAAAAAATGTTTTCTAAATTCAGATTCTAAGCATGACAAATTCACTTCAATGCATGACTAATCTGATTAAAATGTGGTTAATGAATTAAATATATTGAAAGATTTAAGGGTTTAGAGATAGCCTTTGATCTTCTTGTTGAAATGTGTTGGTTGAGACAATCTTTGCACCACCACTTGAGTTTCTCCCCATGGGTCTCCTCTTTATGTTTGATGACTTCTTGATCCCAATCCAACATTTCTTTGAAGCATAATTGCCTCAAACTGCTTCTATAGCTCCATAAGGGTAGTTTACACCTTTCTCCCCCTCAAGATTGGCTTGAATGGTTAATGAGAACCAATCTTGTAGGTTTGTGTAAACCCTACTTCAGTTCAAACAATGGACCGATAATTCCAGTAAGCACTTCAATGTCGCTTCTTTTTCATCTTTGTTCGTGTCCATTCAATGGCCACTTGACCCTCAACTTATCTCATTGATCGAGTGCTTCTTCTCAGTCGCGCCAGACTAATATATCTCCATTTAATCGAGCATAACTCGTGAAAGGTTGCTCCGATTGGCATGATCTCACCTCCACTGGCCCGACAACTCAATTTTCTACAAGTTTTGTGAAGAACGCGGAAGCTGAATAACAGTGGAAGACCTCCGTATGTGTCGATCTTTGAGACGCTTCGGCAGAGATTTTCATGTTGCCGAGAGTAAAGTAACTAGAATGAGAGGTGACTCCTTCCTCTAAGTGTTTCCATTCCCTTTTTAGTCCTTCATGACTTGATTTCTCCTCTTTATATGGATCTCTTTGCTTTATCTTGTGTTTCTCATGAGAATGTCCACACATGCCTCCTCTCCTTTAAACCTTCATCATGAGATTTAAAGAAATTTTTTAAAGTATATGTAGTGGAGTTTAAGAAAACACTAAATAAAACTTGAGAAACCAAATGAAAGAATTAAGATAAATAAGGTAATGGTTTTTATTTCTCCTTAAATACTATATTTATGTTAAGAAAATATTTAAAACGAATTTAAAATTATTTTAAAAACGAAATAAAATATTTTTAGATAAATATAGAATTAAATAAATTCAAACTTGAAATTCAAATTGAACAAAACTTGAAATAAGATGAATTTAAATAATTTAAGAGGTAGAGTGTAGAAGGTAGCCTTTTTAAATTAGAGATATGTTTTGAATCATCTTTGGGACCACTCTCTTGACTTGGTCATGGCTTGGGACATGTCTTTGAGTCTTGAAACCTTGTGCCTAGAAGATCTTAACTAGTGTACATTCAATCAGCTCTTAACAACTTTTACACTACCACACATGCTTTGGAGCTGATTCATCACCTTCCACCAGCTTGATGGCCATTGGTTCTAACTTCCAAGCATTGTGATGTGCCAACCTCACCATTTTTAAAGAATGAACCTGTTTGAGATTAAGATAGATTCTAAACAAGAGATGGTGAGAGATTAGAGAATAGAGTATATTACTCAAAATAAAAAGAGAATTTAGAGAATAAGTAACCAAGAATTTAGAGAATAAGTAACCAAGAATAAGTAACCAGAGAATAGAGTATTAAAGATTATGGGCAAGAGTATAAGGACCATAGAGAGTAGAGAATAGATAGTTTTCTCAAGAGTTCAAATGGACAGAGTTCTACTCTGTTTTCTTGAGTTTTGCGGAAGCTTCAACAACCAAGAGCATCCAATAGTCATTGAGAATTTGGTGCTTTAGTGGCTGAAATTTATGGACCATTTGGACAATTAATTTATCCAACGGTAAAGACATAAGACATATGTCTTAAACAACTTAACCCACGAAATAACACATGAACAAGTGATTTTCGATGGCTTTAACTGAACAAGACCCACAAAATATCATATTGAAGATGATTTTCGTGGTCAATTGCCAGTAAAACAAAATAAAAGTACCTTTGGAACAACATTTGTCCATTGGTTACAAAGATGCATCTTTAGAACAAGCTTTCATCTAATTGACTAAGCTAAATGGAGATGCAAAAATCAGATCTTTCCCCTCCTCAAGCTTGGATTTGGGCATACCAACAAGACCAAGAACAAGCTTGCAACAACAAGATGTGAAAGAGAAGAACTTTAAGACAATAAAGAAAAATAGCAAACATTAGAAACGAGTTCTTAAGGAACCAAGAGAG
Organism: Camelina sativa; assembly: GCF_030686135.1. Classification (NCBI taxonomy): domain Eukaryota; kingdom Viridiplantae; phylum Streptophyta; class Magnoliopsida; order Brassicales; family Brassicaceae; genus Camelina; species Camelina sativa. The sequence continues at coordinate 8,095,866 of NC_141886.1, read as the reverse complement.
CAACTAGGCTCTGATGCCATGTTGAATTTTATGAGACAAAGCTCACAAGAGAGAGTAAACAATCACTTGGCGATTGAATCCCCCTTTACCCACACAAAAGAGAACTCATTTCTAAGGTGAACAAGCCATCAACTTGTGATGTAATTCACTAGATAAACTAGAGATTAACTACTAAATAAAGAAGAGTTTAGAGTGTATTTAACAAGTATTAGGCTGCCCTTAGGGACAGTCTCTAATACATCACTCTCTAACTAATCTACATTATGATTATTAGTTAAGCATATGTAGAGAGAAAAGAGTAACAAATTAGAGAGAGGAAATACTTGTATTCAATATATATGTGTGTTACAAAGTAGTCACAAAGCCTTTATATATAGGCAAGGAGGGAGATTTGAATTGTAAACATAAGACAAAGAGTGAAAGTGACATGAGGAGAGAGGGGGAGCTTCATGAGCTCCCAAGGAGTGTAGGGGACCACTCCCAACGTCTCTTTGCCTACATGAGCGCCCAAGGAGTGTAGGGGACCACTCCCAACGTCCCTTTGCTCCCACTTGCCTTCCTTTGACTTATTCAACATCTTTCCCTCTCATTCTTTTATGGGCTTGGATGGGCTTTCTAGATTCTTCTATCTTCTTCTCCCTTAGCTTTAGTAAGAGTATAATCATCTTGGGCCTTCATTGGACACCAATTCGGCCCTTTATGATACTTGAAGCCTAGATGGAGTCTTGATATCATTCTACTCTTTTGTTACTTCTTCCATCAAGTCTAATACCAAGGACCCTCAGAAACTTGCCTTCCACGACTCTGACAACACACAATCGCTCTCTGGTATCTCCTCTAATATTGGCGCTCTCGGGGTACTTTGGGTTAATGAATCAATGAGTTGTTCCAGAATCAAACTTGACGTGGGACTTAAACCCACCCACCAATAAAGTTCCTATGATCTCTCCAGCACTAGTTCCACCAGTCTTCACGGTCGAGTACACCCGTGGCGCCTGCTCAATCCATGCTATCAGCTTCACTCCATGTTGTGCCACTGCCATCGCCATCTGCTACAAATTGGGCTGCCGTCGGAGCACTCTTCTAAGGAAAACTTGCCATCTTGTGATTTATACTACCGCACCTGTAGCATCCTGCACCAGTCAGCCTCTGCATAGCCTCCTACTTCCTCTTGGTTCCTGTGCATGCTTGCCGCCCTTGCCAGAACTGTAATGACCCTCACTAAGGGTAGAAATCCCGAAAGTAAAAGTTCAAGGAAATGGCCTAGAAAGGATTTAAAGAGGAAGAGAAAGAAAAACAAAGAAGAATGGCTGAAGGAAGTCCGAGGAAAAATGCGCGGATCGGAGGATGGCCAAGCCAAGACTGGAGTGGTCGGATATACAATCAAGACCTTAAGACCGATCGGGAATTGGCTGTTAACGCAGAAAACTGCGTATGCGGAAGAAACGGTCCGAGACGTACCAGAAAGGACAGTACGGACCGAGAAGTACCCGGAAGGGACAGGAAGGACCGAGAGAAGTACCCGGAAGGGACAGGAAGGACCGAGAGAAGTACCGGAAGGGACAGGAAGAACCGAGAGAAGACCAAGAGATGGTCGATGGTACCATGTACCATGTACCATGTACCGTACCAAACGTACGCGGAACGACCGGACGCACCAGACGAACGCCGAGTGGACAAGGACGTGTCTTGGACGGGAAGCCAGAGTGGGAAAGAGCCCACTAAGGAGGGAGAATTAAATATAAAAATTGGAGTTAATGGAGTCTCCACTAAGTGATCATTTAATCACAAAATTAATCTAAGTGGGATTTTCCACCAAGGATTAATTTAGATCAAGGGGAAGTAAGTGGGAGACAAGAGAAGATTCTTTTGGACAAGTGTTGTGCTCACTTAACAAGTGTACACACCTGCAATAATTGGTGACTTTGGTGTTGGACACACCTTAAACATGCATTGGGCCATGTCGCCATTCTTTTCTCTATATAAAGACCACCTCTCTCTCTCATTTTGAAAATTGCATAAGGGAGAAGGAGAGAAAGAGAGAAAGGAGAGGAAGAGAGAAAGAAGAGAGAAAAAGAGAGAAGTGTTGCCGAAAGGGAGAGAATTTCCATTTCGCTCAAAGGCTACTAAGAGAAAAAAGAGAGACGCTGGTTGTGGACCAAGGAAAGAGCTGAGGAAGAAGAGTTGTGAAGAGTTGCTGTTGGACGCAAGAAGAGGGAGTTGTCTGATCCGCGGTGCAGTGAAGTCCATCCATTATCCGTTGCCCCAAGGTGAGTTCTACGGTAATTGTGTGCGGTGCTGCATGGATCTTTAGATCCTTGCGGTCACCATTTGCGTGTTGCATGTAGACTAGATTCATGTTAGAATCGGTTTAATTTGATGCATGTGAAATATGGTAGGATTCATGCTAGATTCATGTTTAAATGCACATAGAATTTGAGCTAGGAATCACCATAAGAAAATGAACTTGGGTGCATGTTAAGTAATTGGAGTACTTAAAATTTGGATAAAAAAGTTGCATGCATGGTTAAATTGTGAAGATTTTACTTGCAATATTTCTTGCATAAAATCGGTTGCATGCATGAAGTAAATTGGTAAAATGTACTTGCAATTTTTATTGCATAATTTGGTTGAGGTTAGTTGCATGCTTAATTGGACTTAAAGGATTTAAATGGGTTAAATCATTCAAAATGGATTGCATGCGTAAAAGAACTTGTTGCATTAATTTGCTTTAGTTGGATAAATCGATTGCATGCATGTAGAATGATCATAAGTTGCTTGACTTATCATCCTCGTTGCTTGTTGATTGTTGCATGTTATCTTGCTTGAAATTTCTTGCTTGTTTTGCTTGATTTCTTGCTTGAGTTGTTGTAAGTATTTTAGCGAAGTCTCTTGAATTTGTTTCTCGAGTCCTAGCTAGAATAGAGTGTCGATCTTCTGTTCCAAATATGGTTCTGTCTCGCGAGAGTTCCCGATGACCACTCGCGCGGGACAATGTCACGGCTAGCTAGCTACTAGCGTGACCGTTACATGACGATGTAACCTTTGGGGCTCATGCTGGTTACCTTTGTGGTTTCAGCATGGGAAGTGTTGTGGAATGGAACAGATTATCGAGGGCCCATAGGTGAAGGAGTCTAGGGTATTTCAAGCGTCCCTTGTTTTATCCTAGTCGTCCTTGCGAGTCGTGTAAGAGTTAAAGAGTCTATTGTGTCCAAGTGAGCATGCCTATGAGCAGTCCTTGTACCTCTAGTCGTCTTTCTCTGTGTTTAGCGAGTATAGTTCGTCCGAGTAGAGTCGTGTCGTTCTAATTTCTCTCGCTTGTTTGTTATTGTTGCTTCCGCTTTGTTTCTGTTGCGTTGCTTTGATTACGTGCTTGCTAGTTTGCCTTGCTTGTTTATTTGCTTGTTGGGATAGTCGGGTTGGGAAGTAGAATCCTGTTTAGGAGAAAGGGGTGCCCAGGCTCACTGAGTAATATTAGATTACTCATGATATTATTTTGTTTTGCAAGAAGCCTAAGTGAGTCTAGAGCTGGAGCAAACATTAGGGTACCGGATAGGGTTTTCTTGTGTTCTTTGTAAAACCCTATATTTTCATAAGCAATTTATGACAAATTATCCGACTATCTTTATATATTGCTTTAATGATTTATTTTCAATGTAATAAACTATTGAAGTAATATATTCGGTTTTCGGGAAAAGCATGGCAAGTTTGCAAAAGTTACTCGGCCTTGTCCGGGTCAACACAACGCACCAGGCCGCAAGGGTTGCAAAGCCTAAGTAGTCTCGGTTGCGGGTGGAATTGTGCTAGGGAGGACCGGTCGGGAAGTCTGCAGCTTCCGTCCCTCGACTGGATCACCTTGGTACAGTTCCCATAGTGGCGTTCCGTGGCTGTCTGATGGCCTGCGTGGTCATAGAACGGTTCGGGGGCGTTACAAGAACCGCTGGACTAACCGTCACAACCTGTGCTTGGATTTCCTCCTCGATCTAAGTTGTAGTCTCAACCAACTTTGTGCCTCGTGGCGTAGCTCCGCCCTCTACAATGAACCCTCAATTCATCCTGAAGGGCCCTCATAAACCTCCAGACATGCGATTCCTCGGACTCAATCGCCTGGTCCCCATACACCAAAAGCCGACTAAACTCCATTTCCATCTCACGAACTGACCAAGTCCCCTGCAATAACTGCACCTCCATTCGGTCTTGTGCCTTTCGAGGGAAATACTTGCAGTTGAACTCCTCAACAAAGTCAACCCAAGTCATCTCTCTTTGCACCCTCCTGACAGCCACCGACCTCCACCACAAGTGGGCATCATCTGCCAGGTAGTGGACTCCTATGTTCACCCTATACTCCTCTGAACATCTAAGAGACTAAAAGTTGTGTTCCAGCCTCGTCCTCCACGCATCAGCTACAGTAGGGTCGTTACTAGCCGAGAAATGCCCCGTTCAGATCCTATCCATCTCTCTCAACATGCTGACGTACTAAGAATGAGCTCCTGCACCTACAACCACTAGTTATTTTCGTTTTTTGTTCCGCTCGTAGAATACCTCGTACAATTCTAGATAGTGACCTAGCAACCCAAAATACTTCATTAAACCCAAAATTCTTCAATTAATCCAATAACAATTAATCTAATATCAATAATCCAAGACAATCCAGAAATTCCATAAGACTAACATAAACAAAGGAACCAGCAATCTTAGGCAAATTCTAAAGACTCAACTCTAGCAACCTAACAGAAGCAAGACATCAACCAATTGAGTCACTTGAACACCCTCCTCTTCATTATCTTGATTCCACGATCACACCTTGCCTTTATCTGCATCACAAACAACAATTGAGACACATGAGTATTATCACACATACTCAGTGAGACAATCCTCTCATCTACTAGGCTATACACACAAGCAATTAAGAATCTAATGTTCAACAAATAACAAACAACAAACAACACAACCAAACCAGGAAAAACAATTATCAGCCGTCTACTGAAGGTTTATGTTGACCAACACCCACTTGGTGTCCATCGAAACTAACACCAGGCGAGAGTTGATGTCGACCGACGCCCTCCTGATGTCGATCGACGCTGACAACCTGGTGTCGACCGACATCCTCCTAGTGTTGATCGATACCTGCTCGACATTCCCCAAAAATCTTATAGTTGTGTCAACCGACCCCTTCACATGGTGTCGATCGACACTCATTAGAGCCCTCGAGCTGTCCTTGCACTGGTGTCGATTGACACCGATGCGAAGCATCATTTTCCTAGGATCTCCAGCTTAGATCTCCATCTCCAAACGCCTCCCACTCGTCCTAGACATCCCTAGGAACGAAACCAAGCCACAGAGAACACGAAAAATCACACAACAATCAAGAGAAACAATCACACAATTCAAAGAACACCAAAACAGAGAATTCTCAAGATTAAATAAGCCATGGTCATGCACTCACCTTTCCAACATAAGATTCAGACCAAACAACGACGAAAGTCACACCACAGCAAGCTTCTAATACGCCTCTTGCCTCGGATCTTTGCTCCCACGTACAGATCTCTCAAGAACAACAAAAGTTCTCCAAAAATTTACAGGGATCTTTTTCTCTTTCTAAAACTCTATGGAATCGACAAATTAGCGGCCACCGAACCATCAACCTCGAATTCTAGCTTAAATACCACAGTTTAGGGTTTTCAACCTCGAATTCTAGCTTAAATACCACGGTTTAGGGTTTCCTAAATCAAATCCACTCTAATTCGACCATTTAAAACAAACAGATCGAACCATAAATTGATGGTGTCGATCGACACTCATCCCAAAACTCTAAAATCTGGTTTGCGGGTGTTACAGGAAACTTCTAATTTCTTCATAAATTTTTGAAATATTGTGTTTCAACCAACAAACCAACCACCATAAAAGTACATTATTTGGACTACCAGTCTATAAAGCCCAAACAATATTCCTCTCATGATTCAGTTTGGCCGTAAGCTAACATATCTAGTACTGCTCCTTTCCCATTCACCAGTGAATCTTCCTCCTCTTTACCTCATTGTGTATATAGGTGAAACTTAGTTTGCTGATTAATTGGCTTAACAATGATTCAATGAATACAAATTTGATTTTCTTATTTTGGTTTTTTCATAGAGTAGAGTCGCTGAGAAATCGAATGCATGCAAAAATCGGTTTTCTTGGTTTGGAGACATTAACCGAGATCCAAAACACTACTTCTACGTTTTCTTTTCTTGTTTTTTTACGACAAAAGAACTTCTTGATACTAAGTTTTGAACCCGCAATTTTAATCCAGTATGAAACTACAAATTTTGCTGCTTCTAAGTTTTATTTACCTTTCGATATTATGTGGTTCTCCAAAACAAAACAAAAAAGTGTTTCTCCAACACAAATAGAATGTCTAAGTCAAATATTTAATTGTAACTTTTTATTTAATAATATGATGTACATTCGTATGACTTTTTTGTCCCGCATTAAAAGATGGTCATAACCAAACCAAGCGATATGAAACGTACACGTAGTGATTTAATTTGTAACAATAAGTAGTGTTATGTATTACCAAAGGTGTTAATTATTGAGCACTTACAGAAATGAAGTTTTTTTTGCCGATCCTTCTATATTCTTACTAATTGTTTTGCTAATATATGAGTCATTTCATATCCCGTAATATGTATATCTTAATTTTGGGAATTTAAAAGTGAATTTTAGATAAAAATGAAAGCCATTTATGTGTTCTCTATCATATATATTATTTTTTTTTGAAAAAGGCTTTCTCTATCATATTTTTGCCATCTAAAAAATACTTGTCCGGTAAATGATTCGCCATATTATGAACTTGGTGGACATACGTACGTACATACAAAAATTGTCTTTGACAAATTGAATAAACAATGAATGTGAACTGATCTTTCGAATCCAAGAAATAAATCTGTAAGAAAGAGAGTTGGGAACAAAATGATGTGAAAATGAAATGAAAACATGTTTTCAACAAGAGTCAAACATGTCGTCTTAATCGGCATTAAAAACACCTTAAATAGTATAAGAGGAAAATATGTGACGACTAGGCTGACGTTTAACATATGTAATCTCCTAATGCACTTAAAATCATCTACTATATATATATATATACTTCTATTGCAACCAAGTTGCATTCAACAAAACAATTAAAATCCAATCATCACCTCTCCCTCTCCCTCTCTCAAAACCTCTTTCAAAACCAAAGATGGATAAGGTATCTATCCAATGCTTTATCTTCTTAGTTCTCACCAGCTTCGTTGCCACCGTTTGGTGTTTGAGTGCTACAACAGATTATAGAGAAGTTGGTAAGCCACACAAGTGATCTTGGTTCTTTTTTATGTTCCTACATTTTGTTGCATTTTGAGAACTAAATTATACGATGGATGGATGAATATAGAGGATGAAAGGGAGTTCAGCTACGAGCGGAACAAAGAGAACGGACCAGAGAAATGGGGAAAGCTAAAACCGGAATGGAAACTGTGCGGAAAAGGAGAGTTGCAATCTCCAATTGATCTTATGAACAAAAGAGTTAGACTTGTTACTGATTTCCAAAAGCTTACTAAAGATTACAAACCTTGCAACGCCACTCTCATAAATAGAGGCCATGATATGATGGTATCAAAGTTATTACCCATTCATATACAAATCTCTCATTTATAAGTTTCAAACTAAAACTCATAATTTCTTACTTTTCGCAGCTGAGGTTTGAAGAAGACGAAGGGCCAGGAAGTTTTAAGATCAATGGAACTGAATATAAACTCCTACAGCTTCATTGGCATTCTCCCTCTGAACATACTATCAATGGAAGAAGGTGTGTAACCATCTAAATAACATCCCATATATTTGACTTAAACTAAATACGAAAAATAAAACTATAATATAGATCAAATATGTATGCTTAACACACATGTACAACAGAGGAGGAAAACAAAAACATACATGCATGTACAAATTAAAATCTATGCCCATTATTGCATCAAAAGAAGAGTTAGTACTTAGTACATATCACGAATTTAATTGAAACTTTTTACAATTAAAAATAGTTGATGCTATTTTGATTAAGTTGTTGTCTTTAGTTACACATCAAGACTTTAGTTGACACTTCTTACAATTATTAATTCTGGATGATAAAAGAATAGTTATGATAATTTTCTAATTATATATATTAAAAACCTTAGACGGCATGGAATTTTGTTTTCTCTGAAAAAAAAAAGGATATCTTAGTGTTTGTAAATTAAAAAATTATTTTCAACTTTTACATAAATGGCACTGCAGGTTTGCTCTTGAGCTTCACTTGGTTCATGAAAACATTAACGGAAGCTTGGCTGTAGTCACAGTGCTCTACAAAATCGGAAGGCCAGACTCTTTTCTCGAATCGGTATATATCTCAAGAATTTTGATTAATTAAGCACTAAATTTTCTAGATAATGAAGTGTTATTGTAACCAATCTTTTTCTTTTTTTAGCTGGAAAAGAAATTGTCGGTGATTACAGATCAAATTGAGGCAGAGAAATATGTAGAAATGATTGACCCAAGGAATATTCAGATTGGGAGCAGAAAATTTTATAGATATCTTGGATCACTTACCACTCCTCCCTGTACGCAAAATGTTATTTGGACCATCGTTAAGAAGGTTTATTCATCTTCTTGTTTTCTCCTTTTTTTCACTTAAACTACCATCAATAAAAAGTACAACGAATGATATATTCATCTAGTTTTTTTTTTTTTTTTTTTTTAAAAATATATCTCTTAGTTTGTGACCAATTATATTATATCGTTTCATTTTTTTATTTTTCTCGACATATTCTATCGTTTATAAATTTGTGTGATATTTATTTAGGTAAGGACGGTGACGAAAAACCAAGTGAAACTACTTCGAGTGGCTGTTCACGATGTAAGTTTTATTTAAATGATAAAATTATCAAATTTTACAATTACACTATTTTAGATTTGAAATTTATATATGTTTGGCCTTTTTTGTTGCAGAATTATGATACCAATGCGAGGCCGGTTCAACCAATAAATAAACGTGTGGTGAAGTTATTCAGACCAAAATCTCTGTGAATCAAGGCATCACATGAATCAAATACAAAGATACAATACAATTTATTTCATTTTTTTACAATCAAAGTGTAATTTTTATTTATTACGAAATTAATGATGTATGTGTTTCCTGATTCCCTTATTCTTTGCAATGTCCCATCGATATCTTCCTCCTTTATTTACACTTTTTTATTTCCATTTAAAATTACTATTCACATTTTGAAGTGGCGTTCATATATTGTATTTGTTAAAAGAAGAAAATCCTTAAAAGTGGTCTTAATTTGCAATAAAATAGTCTAAGGTGGTCTTAAAAGTGGTTTTAAAAATGGTCTAAGGTGTACATTATTATTAAGATTCCACGAAAACTCCAGACCCTAAACATGGTCTAAGGTTTTTCCTTACGGCTAACTTATTCATACATTTGGCTCCACTTTTACGGATTACCGTATCATGTGTTCTCCAGCTTCGAGTTACGAGACAAATCCTTATAGAGATAATCACCTTTGTTCGAAAAAAGAGCTTTTATAAAGCTTCTTCACGATTTAAGCCAGAGTAGCAAGAAGCTTGCAGGGAAAAACCTAGTCGTCAACTTTTAAATCTGAGTCAACCGGAGCTCATCGTGAACACCACATGATTAGGCAGGCATTTAGGCTCCAAGCCTTCCGCTCTATTTCGTTGGCCTTAAGAAGGGTATAGTTTGGTTCCGTCAATGGATGTTTATTGAGTTTTTTTTTCTACATTATTTTAAACGTCAGTTTTTACATTTCTTTTTATTATCGGTATATGCGATTGGTTTAGAGAACTAATATGCGAATGAGTTATACGACATGCATCAAAAAATAATAGTACAAGGATGCGGTTGGAAGGTTCAAGATTCACAATTATAAATTAAACCAAAAACAGTGCGAATAAATCAGTTTTAATATAGAAGTCATATATATCTAATTTAATTTGTTAGGAATCAGTACATTACATAGAGCAATCAAAATTATTTTTCGACTAAATTTTAACTGAAATTTTATTTGTTTCTAGTCGCCATGAATGATGTAAGTAATAAGAATAATCTAGAATGTTTAACAATTAAAATTAAACTACTTCTCAAGTTATAAACAAACTTATTATTTTGAAGTTATACAATGTGTTCGATCATATTGGACCGTCTTAAGTATTTCTTTTGAGTTTTTTTTTTTTTTTTGGCACTAGCTATGAGCCTATGTATGATACGATAATTCAAGGATCTCCATCACTCTTTTTTTTTTTTTTTTTTTGTCACCCAGATCTCCATCACCCATTTGCTTATCATACATGAGAATTTTGAAGTTGTTCCTTTAATTTGACCTTGCTTACGGCGAAGCGAAACTTCTATTTCTTTTACAAGATATATGTGTGTTTTCAACCAATATACCTTCTTTTTTTTTTTTTTTTTTTTTTTTATATACGAGAAACCTCTCTTTTATTCATAACAAGTTCGTGATACAGAAGCCATGACTGTGCTAAGTCATACAGTTCTTAAAAACAAGAAATTAATACAAACAGATGCCCATATTACAAGTAGAATAAAGTTGGTAACCGAATCTTCCGCTTCGGTTAGCTTCTTATCTCTTCATGACAGGACAACTAACCACGCCCATGGTTCCCGTGTCCACGATTCCCGCGTCCACGATTCCCACGTCCTCGGTTACCCCTTCCTCGAGCATTAGAAGATTCTTGTATCTCCTTAGCTTTGATGGAAGGTTGAACTGGTCTTTCACGCAAAATTCATTGTCCAGCCGGAGTCATTTGATCCAATATTCTCGACTCAGTGTCGGAATCATCGGACTCAATTGAATCTCCATCTGACTCAAGTGACTCTCCATCTGAAAACGAAGACCCCAAATGGTTAAACCTGTTGTTAGTCATGACATGTCTTACCTCACGTTCACTAAGAGCATGTTCATGTGAGCCTGCTATTTCAGTAACTGTTTCAACTGAGTAAACAGCCTCAGTTACAATTCCAGCTTCAACAATTGTATGACAATCTGCCACCTCGGTGCTTTCCTCTATGACTTGGATTTGGCTAGCATCAACTGCTAGAGCTGTATCGAGTTGGATTTTTGTGGTTGTGGTAATAGGAGCAACTGGAGGCTCAGATGGAAGAGTGATTGGTGATACCAAAGCACAGAGACTAGAAATACTTACAATAGTAGGAGCGGTGACATCTTTTGAAACCAGCTGAGTAATTTTTTCATTCGGCAGATGGGGGTGCAAACAGCGGGAGGCCTTATGCCCTAACTGTCCACAATCTCCACAAACCGCTGGGATCCAAGCATACTCAACATTCACCATAGAAATGTTACCCCTTTTGTCAGCTGCAGCAATCCTAGGAGGGAAAGCTTTACTCAGCTCCACTTCCACCAATATCTTGGCCTCCCCCATTAAGGAAGGGTCAAGTCTTGGTTTATACGTAGCCATAGGAGCACCTAAACCTGATGCAATATGACTAATTCCTGGAATTGAGTACAACCTGTGTGGTATATTTTTGAGTGTTACCCAGACAGGAATAGTTGATATCTCTAGGAGATCAAATGTTTCTGCATCAGACCAAGGAGCAACAAACATAAGACAATCATCAACATGCCATATTCCTCTTTGGAGAACCCACGCTATGGTTGAAGCATCTGGGATATGGAAGAGAAATCTTGAACCATCTAACTTGCGCATAAAGATCTTACACTTTCTACCCCAAATTCTATTTAACACTGCATGAATCAAGCCATTAGGAGGAGGACTACATCTATAGAACTGACCTAAAACATATTCCTTCTGATTCTCAATACCTTGCAACAAGACATGACTCGGAATTGTTACTTTTGGAGTACCGTCTTCCATATACTCCGGTGAGGTAGCTCTGTAAAGATTTCTTGCTGCCGGATCCATTTTAGCAGCTTAAGGAAACCTTAGATTATCTTCCTGTGATGATTCAGGAAGATTTTTCCTCGGTCCAGATATTGTTACTCCATTCGCAGCTTGTTGCGAGGTGGATGAAGAGGTATACTTTAGCTTCTTCGCCCAAGCTCCTTTCAGAGGTGGAGAAACCAAATCCTTAGGGGCATTGGGTTTGTTAGATGCATCAACAACAATCTCCACGGTTCAGATGAAAGCTTGTTTGAAGACACCGGTTCAGGCTCGGCGTTAAGTGGTAATGATGGAACCTTCGGAGGAGGTTGACTTACGGCATCGTGAGAAGAGCAGTGGGTATCTTCCGGCGAGACACCATCCACCACTTTGGATATCGATGCCACCGGAGTAGTAGAATGAACAGAGACCAGCGATTTCTCAACAGCCGTGGGAAGGAGAGACTTCACCGGCGGTGAAGAAGAAGAGTCGGGAGCAGAGGATATGGTGATTTGGTTTGCAACCTCTAAATCCGACGCCGACCAACGATGCTTGCTAGGCCATCGTGGATCTGGAACTGAAGTTTCTAAGCAAGCAAGGAGAGGCGATGAAGATCTCCGGTTGAGACTTGACGGAGGAAGCAACTCACCAGAATTTTCTTCAATTTTGGATCCCAGATCCATGTCGAATAAACCACCGATTAATACTCAAAGTTGGTTTAATGGTTAGCTAGAGATGGAACAAAACCGAATATGGTGTTCGTGAGTGACGACGCGCCGGAGCAACGCCGACCTGAGGAAATACAGGTTTGGTTTTGCTTTTCTCCCTGTCCAATACTCTTCATGACATATACTAAAATATGGTGTTTTCAACCAAATATGGTGTTTTCAGCAACCAAATATACTCTTCATGACATATACTAATACAGGTTTGGAGCAACGCCGAATATGGTGTTTTCAACCAATATACCAACCACCCATATTAATTAATATTCAATTATTAATTTAGACTAAAAAATCAAACAGTTTCCCTCTCATGATTCAATTTCTATGTTGGCATATCTATGTTGCTTCATTCCTTTTGTTCCCATTCGCCAAATAATTTTGCTCCTCATCACATCAATGTAAAGGAGAAACTAAATATGCATATCTAAGTAGTCAAGCATGCCGTCTGGGTTGGCGTTGAAATAATATAAGAGGAAAAGAAAAAAAAAACGTGACGACTACTTAGCTCGCGTACAAAACTGTAATGCACTTATAATATCATCAACTATGGGTGTGATTGGTAAAAAAACATCTAGTATAGTTAACAAAAATTGGTAAGGAAATTAAGTTGAGTACAATAAATAGATAATTGAGTGAATGTTTGTTCACAAAATAATTGAGAATAACTTAGATTAGAGAAGAACAAATTTGAGTTTGTTTTTATAAATAGGAAATATGAAATTTATTTTTGAAGGATAAAAAGAAGAAGCTAAAGATAAGATAAATATATGTTTGTAAGTTGTAATATTAGATAATTTCTTTGTTGCTCTTGTCCTCTCTTTTCATTTCATCTAAGCAGAGGGAAGTTTTATCCTCCCATTTTTTTACAGAGGGTATAGCAAACAAAAACTACGTCTTTTTATTGACTGGTTTAAAAAAAAAATCAGGGACGTAGCAAAATTCTTTTTCTTTATTCTATTTGCAAATCTTATATATTTCTATTACAAACACTTCATATCCTATATATATATCTTTACATCCAAGATGTAAGAAGAATCATCCCTCTCTCTTTCTCTCTTAAACATGGATAAATCTTCAATAAGGTGCTTCTTCTTTATAATTCTCACCATCCTCGGCACCATTGTTTCGTGTTCAAGTGCTGCGAAAAATGATAGAGAAGTTGGTAAGCCATATGATTGATCATATCTTGATTGTTTTTTTTCCCTACAATATATGACGCCTTACAAGTTTTCTTGTTTTGAATTTATAAAATAATTATCTAATGCATTTGATGTAGAGGATGAAAGCGAATTCAGCTACGAGCATAACAAAGAGAACGGGCCAAAGAACTGGGGAAAACTGAAACCAGAATGGAATATGTGCGGCAAAGGAGAGATGCAATCTCCAATTGATCTTACTAACAAAAGAGTTAAACTTGTTTCTCATCTTGGAAAGCTTAGTAGAAACTACAAACCTTCTAATGCCACTCTCAAAAATAGAGGCCATGACATGATGGTATATATTTTACTTACCCATATTATGTCTATCCCTCGTTTATAAATTTTCATACCTTTATATGTAACTCTTATTTATTTTTCTCAGCTGAAATTTGGAGAAGAAGGGGCAGGAAGTTTTAAGATCAATGGAACTGAATATAAACTCCTACAGCTTCATTGGCATTCTCCCTCTGAACATACTGTCAATGGAAAAAGGTACAAAATTATATTCTAACTTTTAATCATTTTGTACCTTTGTTCATTGGCATTCTCCCCTATAGTTGGCATATTTATAAACTATAGTTGAAAAAAGGTACAAATTATTTATAAATTAGAATATTATTTTCCTTGTTAGTATACTAACTATATGACCTACATGATGTGCAGATATATAAATTAAAGATTTGATTATCATAATATATGTAGTCTCTATTAACACATACCAATAGTTATATTTTTGATAAAAAAATAACATACCAATAAATTTAATTATTAGTATAAAACAGATTCTTATATAACTTTCTTAATATTTTCATTCTCCTAGATTACAACCCGCTCAATGACTTGTTCTTAATTTATATATTTTTTTTAGTTCCATTATTGTTATAAATGCCTAAAAATTGAGTATTGATTATTGTTTTATAAACTTTTTTATATCCACACGTTCATACATAGTTGTGTCTTGTGTGTAATAATATGCATATATAAGAGTAAAAATTAACAAATAACATCAATTTTATATAAAATCAAAATATATTTCTGAAGGACAAAACTTTGTTGATATATGTATATATAAATATAATATGTTCTTTACTTGTGTTACTAATTCTTTGAATATGGTAAATAATAAATGACAGGTTTGCTTTAGAGCTGCACATGGTTCACGAAAGCAAGAACGGAAGTATGGCTGTAGTCACAGTTCTGTACAAAATCGGAAGACCAAACTCCTTTCTCAAATTGGTATAAATTGCCAGAATTATTACTTATTGCCAGAATTAAGTTTTTAGTTTTTTTTTTTTTTGCCCATGCTTTTAGTTATCTAAATAATAAATATCTTTAACCAATTTTTGTGTTTTGTTTTTGTTAGTTGGAACAAAAATTGGTGGCCATTACAGATCAACATGATGCCGAGAGAAATGTAGTAATGATCGATCCAAATAAAATTAAGACTGAGAGCAGGAACTATTATAGATATATTGGATCACTTACCACTCCTCCTTGTACGCAAAATATTACATGGACCATCTTGAAAAAGGTACTACACTTGATTGGTAACTTGTATACAGTTTTGTAGTTACAAATCATAATTAGAAGTTTATTTTTATTTCATATGTTTTTTTTTCTTTTTTTAATAGTGATATCATTTTTTTTTTCTTAAGTTTTAATGTCTTCTAGAGGATTCAGTATTATCTTTAAATTTTGTTCTTTTATCTTTTAGTTTTATATCGTTTAATCAATATTTTTAGGTAATTTGTAGATACGAACTGTGTCGAAAAGCCAAGTGAATTTACTCCGAGTAGCTGTTCATGATGTGAGTTTTATATAAATAATTATAATTAATAAGTTTCACAATATGACAATATTACAACTTATTTTGTAGAAGTGAAATATATATTTTTGATATACAATTTGCAGGATTCGAATTCAAATGCGAGGCCGGTTCAACCTACAAATAAGCGTGTGATACACTTATACAGGCCAAAATCTTCATGATTATTCAGTTTTTTTTTCCACGATAAAGAGTGTAAATTCTAGGGAGATTATGGTGTATGTACAATCAAATAAAAATTGATAATTTGTCAATTGACAACCAAAAAAATTGTAAGAATATTCTCTGTATATACAAGAGTACCTTAGTGCACTTATAAACAAACACACATATATATATATAGGGAATGTATGCTTTTTTTTTTCTTTTCCTTTTGTCTTATATTTATTTTACATTAAATTTTCCTCTACCACTCTATCTTATTATGTCTTTTCATGAAAACCATGTAAAATATACTATTTTCTACATTATTTTCTTAAACCTTAAGCACACACACACACATATATATATATATATATATATATATCGTAAAACCTCTATAAATTAATAATGTTGGGACTATGATATTTTCTTAATTTATAGTGATATTATTTTTTCTATAAATGAATATCTATTATCTTATAGTATAAAATAATAAAAGAAATATTTTTTATTTTTTATTCTTAAAAATTGTGAAATTGAGACAATAAGATTGGACTTTAGAATGTTATCATGATTTTGGAATTGAAATTTGAAGATTTAGAAGAAAAAAATTATTGACAATAAATTACAAATGCTATAGATAAATTCACTTATACACATGGCATACATAAATCTATATTTATGAATAATGATCTCAATTGTCGTTTTTAATAGCTTACAAAACTATCAAAATAAAATTATGCATATTTAGCTATTTTTGTGTGATGTTATAGAGTAGGGGTATTTTATAACATTATATTCAGAAAGTACACCATACTAATTGTTTTAGATAAATAAATTCTAGGATAAAATTCAAGCATATTATATATATATATATATATATATATGTAT
This sequence comes from Camelina sativa, assembly GCF_030686135.1. Classification (NCBI taxonomy): domain Eukaryota; kingdom Viridiplantae; phylum Streptophyta; class Magnoliopsida; order Brassicales; family Brassicaceae; genus Camelina; species Camelina sativa. Next base: position 8,079,154 of record NC_141886.1, on the reverse strand, counting down.
GTATAAATTTATATAATTATTAATTTATGATATTATTAAGACTATATTTTATTATACGGAGATTTTAAAAAACTATTATTTTATTAAATTTTGTTAATTTTAAAAATTAACAATTTATCTTGTTTATTAATTTATAGAATACTAATTTATAGAAGTTTTACTGTAATTTTTAGGCTTCCAATATGTCACCGGTCTTGCGGATTGATTCATCAGAAATCAAACTATTTTGGCCCATCGCAGGGTGTGATGTGCCTAATGAGACGGTCGCCTGTTTTAACACCTTTATTTGCAGTCAGTTTGGGCTTTGCTATATGTACAACATGGCCACAAAGAAGGGTTCTCTCCATTTTTTACTTGGAAAAAACGATGTGTATCCCCCCCAAACCTACAAATTCTGAACCACGATCTCTGGCCACACAATTCGGAATTGTATCCACACAATTCAAGATTCACAATCATAAAACAAACCAAAACGTTTTGAACATTAATCGAAATTCAAACAACAATCTGCTACGATCTCCATTTTTTTTCCTGGAGTTAGCAAAGCAACTTGGTCTATCAACTCTTTCTCAAAGTCTATTTTTCTCAATGTTTCTTCTACATAAAATGACTAGCGATATCACTAATATTGCGAAACGCAGAAGTCTTTTTACCTAAGATACAAAGCTGTGTCTTTTGTTTAGCCTCTCACAGCTTGAACCGTAGCAATCATGTGAGCCATCACGAGAGCATATCGAACAGCGGTGTGCTGTGGAGTGTAATTGTCTCCAAGTCCAAACTCCCCAAAGTTGAGATCTATGTTCACAAACTTACCAGGCAACGACCTTTTAGACAGAGCTTCATGCCATATCTCCAAGAACTCCTCCATCACTTTTCTTGACTTTTCCATTGATGATATAGGAAGATACTCCACCTGCAATGATACACACAGAGAGTCTTTAGTTACAAGATATACAACACACAAACTCCACACTGAAATTACAAGAAACAAGACAAACTGGATTTAGAAAACTTCTAGATGCATCAAATAGGATCAAGGATCATCACCAAAAGGGACGCTCCATGTACCCTTTTGGTGATTAGATTAGCATTGAGACAATCGGAATTAAAAATAATAGCAAGGGGTTTTTCATCATCTCGATACATCAACATAGTTACAACCCATAAACTCCAAGTTGAGATTACACAAAACAAGACTGAAGAAACTTGGAGATGCATAATCAATATTGTTCAATTTTCATTCATCTGTCTTAACATTTTACAAGGAACTCTGTTAACAATATACAATCTAGAACATGGACTTCATCAACTAAACACATCAAACATTGTTGATCACTAGTTTCAATTGCTCAAGCTCTAACACTGAAATTAGCATCAAGGATCATCTCCACCAAAAGAGACTACAACAATTTTCCTATATGCATCTAACATTGTACACTTTTCATCATCTATGTTAACATTTTCATTCACCTATCTCAATTTCTCAAAGCTCTAACATTTTAAATCAGCATCAAGACCCATTATCACCAAAAGAGACTACAAAAAAAATACATTGTTCACTTTTCTTCATCTCTGTTAACATTGGCATTCACCTATCTCAATTGCTAAAGCTCCAACACTGTAAAATAGCATCAAGACCCATCATCTATAACAAGACAATCAAGAACAAGGATTCTAATCATCTATATGCACCAAACATTGTTGTTATTCACCTATCTCAATTGCTCAAACTCTTAAAAAGCTCAAATCTTTGTTTTACCTCCATGACGATTCCTCTAACATTCTCAGAATGAGTAGGAACAACTTTACCAACTCTCAATCTAAAATCACCAAGCTGATACTGAAACCCTTCAAAGTAAAGGGCAACTTTGGATTTATAAGACTGAAGCCTCTCCATGATCAATTGAATCGACGAATCAGCCTCAAGCACAATCCTCTGAGACCTGATGATGAAGTAGTACTTGTTGGGCTGATCAGCGAGTGAGATCCCTAAGAAATCACGAGGGAACTCGGCTTGATTAGTCTGGTCTCGTAACAAGGGTTTGTAATAGTTGAGAGTAGCTTTCCATCTTCCTTCTTTGACACCATTGATGCTCTCTACGCATTGTGTAGCTTCGTTTAGGATTTGGCTGCTTACTGTTGAACCTTGATTTGGTTGCCAGTGTAAAACCCTAGAGAACCAACAAATAAAACACCCAGAGATTAATTACTAAAGGGAACGAGAAAAGTTGGAGACTTTGAAGGTTTGTATGAATGAATTTGATTTGATTTGATATGATATGATTCAGTTTTTGCAAATCGCATCGAAACGTTACCATTTGACAGGCATTGTTGTTGAGGAAGGAGGAAGACTGAAAGCTACAATTTCGCACTGACCCAACCAAAATTAAAGTAAATAAACAAGTGCGAATTTAAAACTGTATTTTAGTTCATTAATAACTAACAATAGAAAATTTTATATTGACCTTACAGAATAATAAAATAATATTTTTGAAGTTATATAATAAAATTATTTATTATTATTTCAGAAATTAAAAAAAAAATAAAATTATCGCTAAAACCTAATATTTTATACACAAATTCTCTACATAAACAATACTCTACTTCATATCAAAATCTACATTTACAAAAACAACTAGGTTCGGATCCGCACGTATATACGGATTGTTTTTACATATTATTTTTTAAATTAGAAATTTTTTATGTAAACTTCTACTCACATCTGCATGAGTAATATATATAAGAAAAAATTAAGATATAATTTAGATAAGTGATATTACGTGTATATTATTCTAAACTAATCTAAATATTTCTAACTGTTTGTTTAAGGGTGTTAAATCAAATTTGGATTCGGTTTCAGTTTTATTTATTTCACATATTAAACCTAGATATATATAATTTGGAATGAGATACTCGTCTTGTTCTGTATGCATCAAAAAATTTCGTTCCATAACCGTTCTCTTTTAAATACTTACATGTTCGACTATATTTATTTTAATAGATTTAGACTGAATACCCGTATTCTCTGTTTATAAATTTCATTTTTATTAACTTTAAATATTTATCTGGTATAACATACATAATTATTTGAATGCATAGCAGTTTGATATTTGGTTTAGTTTCACTTCTGATCAGACACAAATGAATGATGATTTTTTAAATATCGATAAAGAAGACAACTAAAAACTAAATAGAAAGACAATGAGAGAAAATGATCTTGTCCTTAAGCATGATAAAAACTAAACCATAACCCTATTTTGGACTATAGCCGTACATAACAATTAGAAATCTTAATTGTTAATCGTAAATATATGGTTAAATTTATATTAATTGTAACCGTTAATTTACTGTAATCCTATCAAAACTGTTGGTCAACCAGATAGTTGAACTATAAATTTTTTACCGTAATAAATATACTAATAATTATATATTTAATATGATATAAGATATATAATATAATATATAGATATACGATTACACTGAAAGAGCATATCAATTGAAAATAAATAATATTAACTATATCATATCATCAAAAAATATCAACTGTATCATATCATCAAATAACCACAACCGTATATATCCATAACCGATAGTTAATAAACAGTAATCGTACCCGTGGTCATGCCTGCTTGTCCATACCCATCTCGTTGCATATCGTAGAATTTTCAGATGACCTAAATATAATTGTCAAGCGATCAAACCCATTTAATATGTCTGATTGCAACGTTTAAATTTTTTTGACCCGAAAAAATCCCATTCATCGTAATTCACATGAGTAAATAGTATTTTTGCATGTGTTCTGCTTGAATTCCTGTTCCCAAAATTCTCGTCATGTATTTTGTCATACATGAATATACCCACACAAAATTCTCATAACCTGATTATTATGGAACTAATTTGAACGATTTCCTAAAATATAATAAATCTGTTGTTTAATCTTCCTCTTAATATGTAAATTGAGTCAGTTTGGCAAAATAGATATTTGATATGATTTTTTTTTGTTTAACCTTTAAGTGTATTCCCCAATTAATAGTATAGATTTACTTCAACTTTTGAATGAAATATTCCTTAGTTATACTAATGACAATTTAATGTAAATCCCTTATATATTGAATGATATTCGATTCTTTTACCATTAGAGCTTTATAAAATTATTAGAAAGGTAAAATTATTTATATTTTTGAAGATATGATTTTAAATATATATATTTTTACATTTCATAATATATTTATATTATTATATTTCAATACATAGTGAAATTAATTTAATTTTGAAAATATGTAGGGGATAATATTTATCAATTTTTGAATAATATTTACCAATTTTAGAATTTTTAGGAGCAAAATATTATGTATATAGATAATTGAATATCAGTGGTAGTTGAGAAAAAAAAGAAAAAAAAAATATATATATATATATAGCAATGGTATATAGGAGTGACAGTTTTATGTAATTTTATGGAATACTAAGGGTGAATAATAAATTAGATATGAAGCTCTCTGGCGATGACACATCAGTTTTATCTCCAGAATGTTTTTCTTTTAATATATAGGAGATTAAAAAAAGGAAAAAAAAAAAGAACTTACCTCATTCTTTTTTTTTTTCTGGATTCTACACATATTGCCCAAATTCAGCATGCGCCCTGATGTTTGCAAATACGGATCTAATTTAACCTATATATATATATATAAAAGAATTTTAACCTATAAATAAAACTTTGACAATAAAAAATATATATTTTAATTGTAAATTTGGTATATAAAGTTAATATATATTAACATGTTATACCAATAAATTAGATTGTGGTTTACAACTATAGCTTTCATACCTGTTTTGTTTACTTCGGAGTATCCCTCTAGAAAAAGAGTCAGAGAAACGGCAGCGATTTAAATAAAGATTCCTACAATACCCTACCTATTAAATAAAATCGCAAACAGAAACTAAAAGAAAAAAAAAAAGCAATGTTGCATCAAACTGCTTGTCGTTTTGTAGTTGGATCTCCAAGTTTTTAAATAATATTAACTACAATGGTGTTAATATTAACACCAATCACTAATGTAAATTTGGTATATTAAGATCTCTGCACATGAGTGCATCAATTTGTAATACAAGATCACTAGTCAATATAGGTTTTGTTAGGGTTTCTTAGACTTTACCGAAATTATAATTAAAGAATTTTGATATTATATCCAAGCAAAAATAATGGTACTCAAATACTGGTCAAAATCATAGTATAAAACTAAGTAAATTAAATATATAACATTATAAAATGAATAGAATAAATAATTTTTCACTATTATTTTGTAACTAACAAATTTAAATTTACGTAAATATTTCTCAGTACAACAAGGGTCACTGTCTAGTACTTTTTAGAATTACATTTATACATCCCAAATAATTCCATTCCTGTACAACATTAATAATTTAACAAAGTTTGCCCTTAAACTTAAAAAACAAATTTAAGAGGGGTTATTGAATTAAAAAAAGATTTACATACATTAAAGATTATATTTTTCGATATTATGATAAAATATCACTATTACATAGCTCGATACACTAGTTAATAATTTACTCTCATTTTGATATTTTATTTACAGTTACATGCCATTGTGTTTTTTTTCTTTCAATAAAATATTAAATATTTTCATTTCATTTTTTAATTATATCACGTCTATTATTCTTTAAGAAAAATCTTACGTATATCATATTTTTAATAAAAATAGTTATTAAAATATTCTACCAAAAATTGTTTGGAAACCATTACAACATTACAAGTATCGAGCCCTATACATAAATACATAATAGGTGATGTCACATCCCCTAAAACGGAAGTACGTTACTAAAGTACGTTGTTTCCACAAATCATAAAGGGAATATTTTAAAAAAACATTTTATATCATCTAACTTATTATATTAATTTCCTTTATTAAAGTATTTATCAAAGAAAATCATTTGATATCTAATTTAACATATTAATTTGTTAATTATCATTATATTTCACCTCTTATTTTTATATATGAGTCTATTTTGTGAAACAAATAAATTATAATATTATCTATTATAATTAAAAAATAGTTTTATTTCTGGATATACCATAAGTTAAATTTTTAAAAACAAATATAAATGGTTCAATCTATAAAATATTCAAGCTTTAGTAATATTATTCCTTAAAAATAATATCTATTGAATTAAAAAATTTACTGAGTAACGGGTCAAAATTTCAATATTTAAATTCTATTTCATATTTTTTTGTTGAATTTTATAATTTTAGATTATATAATAAACTTTAAATAATTTATTTTGAAATATTTTTAAAATATTGAAACTTGATATAAAAAGTAGAAACGGGTTACCGACTCTTAACGGTCAAAGCGAACTCGTTCATTCTTATATTCTGAATTCTTAAATTTGGAATGAATTCTTAACTTAAATTTGTTATAACAATGTCAAGAAACCAAGTATATTAAAAAAAAAGTATAACAATATATTAAAGTACTCATAATATAACAACTCGCTTTTTAAAAACCAAATTTACAAAATTATTTTTTATAATTCAAGTCATGATTTAGATTATACATTGTTGAACTAACTTCACATACATAAACTAATACAACATATTAAAATTTTATTTTAAAATATATAATATACTAAATTTTGTATAAAAAATAATAATAAGTGTTATAGCACGGGTACTTATCTAGAATCATTAACAATATAAATTTTACAAAATATGTGTCTTTTTTCAAGCCATCATATTTAGCATATGATTTTATTGCATAATGTTTTATCTAAAAAAACTTTTAAAAACAATCACATAAATTATATTTTATATAAAAATTACAATATAAATAAAATAAATTTTAACCCGTGCTCTAGTACGGGTCTTAATCTAGTAAATTTAGTATTTCAATTTACAAACCAAGACTATTCTTCCACAACTAAAGTTTTATAATGGCATATTCAAACACCATAAACACATTTCCTCAAGAATACTCATACCTCAAAATATCCTTTAAAAAAATAGATATATTCAGATTAGAAATTTAATTATATTTTCCATAATGAAAGGTTTCATCTAATATTCCTCTAATTATAGAAAATCTTAAAAAAACCGAAAAAACTCAAAAGATTTAAATGGTATAAAGAAAAATATTAAATCATTTAATTAGGTTATATCCAAAAAATGATTTTCAAATCTGATTGTTTATTAATAGATAATTAAATTAAATAATTTAATTATTGAGTAATAAAAATTATATTTTAATGTTTCCGTAAGAAACATGCAAAATAGTTATGGTTACTCGATAAAACATAGAATATATGAATTTGAATATTAATAACAGTGTTCTCTTATGAGGCTGCCAATAAGAATGTTCCAAAATTTCAGTCACCAAAGAAATAACAATTGCGAATTTAAATGTAGTCTTCGGTCTTTGAGTAGCTGGTTGTAAATAGATCTGTCCTCTTCAATGATCAGAACAACCCCAGCTTCAAATACACGGTAAGATTGCGGATATGCCCAAGCCAATCCATATTCACAATCACTCTATCCAGCTTTTTTATACGCTACACCTTCATCCCTCTTGTTACACCACGTGAATAATGGACATTGAGACCCCATATCCGTTAGAGAACCAAACTGAATAACAGCTTGAAAATCTTTCATGATTGTCCTAACGTTGGTATAGTTTCAAAACATGAGTGTTCCTCCAACAGTAATATCTCATTAAAAATCTCCAAAAAGCATCTCTCCACAATTTCCTCTTTTCCTCGACAAAGTTTGATGCCGATACGAATGAACAACAAGATTCACTTGGACAATTCTCCACCAACATAGCACAAGTAATCATTTGTCCACTCCTAAACACCACCGTAGTCTTCGCCATTTTAACTGGATAATCTTCCCCATTTTCCCCATCATCATGAAGCACCTCAAAACGAGATGGTGATGCAATACACACTTGTTCGTAAACTAATTGTTTGTTCTGTTTTCTTGTCTCCAAAGGAGAAAATTCACACAAAGCACCTTCGTTGTTTCCCTCTTTTTCCTTTTGAAATAGAGACGACACAGCTATTTCTCCCTCCCATGTTCTAACTCTTTCCCGAACTGAGATTATGTGGACAATATCTATGTTCTCGCACCATATCGACGGTATTACATAATAAAAGTGTAACTTAATGTTTTCTGTTAGAATCTAACTATATACATAAGAAGATTGCATCAGCGTCAACTGATTTTTCACAAATAAAGTTTTAAGTCTGCTTTTCTAGAATTTCAACCCTACTTTATTTTTTGATTGTTTCTTATTTTTTTCATGATTACAGATTTTGGCATACAATGAGAGAAGATCTAAGATAGCTTTATCATACATTGTAAAATTAAATGTTATAGTTCTTAGTTGGCTTTTTTTGTGCCCTACATATTTGTAAGTTGTTCCACATTATGGTAATTGTATCATTTAATAATTGTGGTAAAATTAAAATAGAAAATGCCAAAATTAAAGCTTAATAATAAATTGGAACAACAACATAAGAGTATCTTTGGTTCTTATGCTATATAAGGGGATTAAAGGATCCCATGAGCACAAGAGGTTCAAAGATAGTTAGTGTCAACAACATAGGAAGGTTTTTTAGTTTATGTAAAAAAAAACTCAATAACAATTTGCCATGATGTAAAATTAATGGTTTCGAATTACAAGCACTCTCTCACCTATGAAAGCTTTGGGTTGATGCGACCTTTTATCTAACTTGATTTACAACAATTTTTTTGCTAACTAAATTGATTTACAACAATTAATTCTCATTCTGGGCAAACTCCATCGCCGAAAGGTGGTGTTTGAGTTTTGGCAAATAACCAATGAGTAATTTCTGTTTTTATGTTTTTTAAGAGTAAAATATTGAGCAAGATTAGAATTTTCATGCCTTAATGTTGGAGTTTTGTTTTGATGAGATCATGCATTTTATTGAGCTAAATATCATAGTAGGTGAGATAATTAGATATACTAAACTACTATAGTCTCTTTTAGTTTAGTTTATTAAAAAAAAGAAAATTCATGTTACAATAAGTTTACTTAAGAAACAAGTTCATTTCTTTCAAGAAAAATATGTTTTCAATATACCCACACATTCATCTTCTAGTAATACATAAAACTTGATTGATTCATCAAACGTATGCTTTTTCTCATGAAATACAACGTAATATTTATGAAATTTATACAGCAATATCATTGAACAGAGGTACGCCTCGCCGTCATTTCTTAAACACCGGTTGGAGCATGATCTGGTGCCCTCTTGCTTGCTTGGGCCCAAAAGTCTTCATAAACCACTGATTCTTGTATGAAGCCACTATGTATCCCATCGCTAATCCAAATACAACTCCAAGTGCAATGCCTAAACATACAGCTATCCAACTCAATGGTTTTTCTTCTTCTTCTTCTTTTCTCTTTAGCAGTTCGGGTTGTGGTGGTGTAGTCGCTTTAATATCTCCACAAACATCCTTAAGGGAGTGACCATTAAGTCCGGGGTTTCCCTCGTATGATGAGCAGTTTTGTCGTTGAAACTGTGTGCCTTGTGGTATGGAACCTACAAGCTGGTTATGTGAAACGTTTATCCACTCAAGAGAAGAGAGAGCCCCAAGCTCAGTAGGAATCTCACCAGAGATCTTGTTTTGTGACAGGTCTAGCGACTCGAGATTTTTCAGGTTTGCCAAAGAATATGGGATGTGGCCCGTGAATGAATTGATAGACATGTTGAGATTACGAAGCTCCTTCAACAGACCAATAGAGTCAGGAATTTGGCCATGGAGTTTATTTCCTGATAAATCAATGGACGTGTAGATTGTAAGGACTTGATCCATCTCCATTGACACTCCTTTACTCGTCAAGATAAGTGAAGTGTAGTAACGGTATGTACGAGTATTCCTAATGTACTCTGGTTCCATATTATAATCTCTCTTGGAGGACATCACAGTCCAGTTTACGAAGAAGTCGGAAGGCAAGGTACCGATGAAGTCATTATGTGACACATCAATGATTTTCAAGTCAGGAAATCCAAAGAAAACCCCATCAGCGTTATGTAACGTACCGTGAAACTTGTTAGAGTTGAGGACAAGAACTTGAAGCTTTTGCAAAGAATTCAAATGGAAAGGAAACATGTCGTTGATTCTGTTTCTTCCCACATTTAGAACTTCCAAAGCAGAACAACCAATAAGAGAAGCTGGTAGTTTTCCTTCTATTCGGTTGTAGCTGACATCAAGTGACCCTAAGTTCTTGGCGTTCATAAAGATTTCAGGAAGATGTCCGCTGAGCATATTGTTACGAAGATTTAGATCAAAAAGATAACTCATCTGAGTCTCTAAACACCAAGGAACTGACCCGTGGAGGTTATTGTCTGATAGATCGAGGACGTACAAAGAGCGTAGTTCACATAACGATCGAGGTATCTCTCCCGTGAAGTTATTCTTCGAACCAAGAAAATATAGAATAGACTTAGACGGGATGAAGACTGGTCCTTGAAAATAATTTGACCTTAGATCCACACTAAGGATTTGACTCCCATGATAACCTTTGAATGATCCATTGTAACCGCTGAGAGAGTTGTTAGAAAGATTCACATCGGACAACTTTGGAAGTCTCCACAACCACTCTGGTACTTGACCTTTGATTTTGTTGTTTGAAAGGTCTATAGACGCTACATTCCTTCGGTATTTTATGAACTCGGGGAACTCAGTGATGTTGCAGCCTGGTAAATACAACTCTTCCATTTGTGATGTAAGATCTGAATCAGAAGTGATGTTTGCTGTTGAGACGGGGACTCCCAAGAGTGCCAACAATATTAACTGCTTCAGAGGCAAGAAGATGTTTAAGTCAACTGGACTGACTTTATTGTAATCGATACGGTTAATAATCTTAATATATTGTATATTAGGTAACATAGAGATATTCTCAACCCCAACGAGGTCTTGGTGTTGGCTATAATCCAAATAGATGTGAGTCAATGAAGGTATCTTGACTAGGGAAGGAAGGGTGGCTCCCGTGAAATAATTCTCACACACACCAAAATAAATTAATTTGGAGAGTTGGCTAATGTTTGGTGGGAAAGAACCAGTGAACTGATTGGAAGAGAGAGCGAGTGAACGTAGTTGGGTAAAATTGAGTATTGTACTTGTCAAGTCTCCACTAAGCTTGTTTCTCTCGACATTAAAATATGTCATTTGTTTTAGATTGCCAATAGAAGATGGGACTTCACCAACAAAACCATTTGAAGAAAGATCAAGATTAGTGAGATGAGAAAGGTTCCCAAGTGAAAAAGGAATCTTTCCTGAGAACTTAGAATAGGAAAGGGTCAAAGAAACCAAATGTTTGAGGCTGCCAATGGAGTCAGGTATGGTACCTGAAAAGGCTGTGTTGTAAAGGCTTATCTCTAACAAAGAGTTATTTTCTTGAAAAATGGGAAGGTTGCCTCTTAGATTTAGATTGTAGTCTAAGGCAATGGACTCTAACTTGGGGATCAGAAAGATACTGCTTGGGAACTCCTCAAGTAGGTTGCACTCGACAAGATGTAGCAATCTTAGAGACGACATGTTTGAAAACTCATGTGGAATTTTTGAGGAAATGTTCGAGAAGCTCATATCCAGTTCTCTAAGGTTACTCAAGTTTTGAGCAAGTAGACGAAGAAAAGATTCATCAATAGCAAAAGATGAATAAGAAAGATTGAGAGACACCAACTTGGTTAGCTGAAGAAGCTTGGTTGGAGTTGGGCCTGAAAATGATGAACGGGCGAGGTTAAGTCTTTCTAACTCCATTAGTTTATCAAAACCAGGTGGGATTGGCGAACCAGTGAAATTGTTGTAAGCCAGGTTCAAGTCACGGAGATGAAGTAGTCTGAAAAGACTACTGGTGGATTCAAGTTGGCCATGGAGACAGCTGGAACTAAGGTTTAGTCCGACAACATTGCCTGACATAGCATCACACGTGATACCATCCCACGAACAACAATCACTATTATTCACCCATGATGTTGTCTTTGGATAAGAGGAGACGTCAAAATAAACAAAAGTAGGCTTCTGAATCCCAAACTCCTTCTTGAACTCAAGAAGAGCATCTTTTTGGTCTTGATTACACAAGTGTTGTGTAGCAGAAATAAAAGTGTTTAGAAAACTTGAAACGAGGAAAACGAAACAGAAGGAACGAAGAATGAAGCTCATTTTTTGATTATATAAGGAAAATTTAACATTTGTGAAAAGAAAAAGCATTTGAGTAGTGATGTTATAGATTAGTGCTGCTGGTCACCATATATAGAGTACAAAGCTCCATCGACCTGACGACAAAAAAGAAAAAAAAAAAAGCTCCATCGACTTAATACTTTGAAGCATATTAATTATTGAGTCTTCCTTTCAGTAGACAAAAGCATGATTGCGACTTGTAAACTCGTTCTTGCCACCGAGAGGTCAATCTTGTTAAGAAATTTAGAAATGAATGTGAAAATGAAATTTGGAGTTTAGTGATGGGAAAAAATAAAAACCAAGTGCCGTGTGGCAATTTTTGGTGATATGCCTTGCAAGTTGTCTTGTCCAACATTGCATTTCCAAAATTTGTATAATTGCGGGGTGGACAACGCGTATGGTTGGTGACATCAGAAGTGATAGCATGAGAGAACATTTATGCTTTCTTACTTATACACTAGATTTTTTTCATTGGGTATAGCAGTATTTTACAGTAATTTAAAACTTATAACAATGTAAAATATGAGTATAAATAATAAAATAATTCAAAATGTAAATAATAAATTTATAGAAAACTTTTTTTGTTAGCTACTTATTGTCGGTGATGATGTTTATTTAGCAAAATGATGGTTTGTTATATATCACTTAGTAACGAAGATTATTTAAGAATCTCACAAGCAGTTCGAGCTTTCTTGTTGGTGTAAAAATTCTTCTAATTTGGTTTGTCCGTGCAGGTGAAAGATGATCTTTGCGTTCCGAAAAGTTGTAGACCTGCATCGTCAGAGTATTTAAGGACTGTCTCTCGGGTGCAGAAGACTCACAGCAAAACCATTGAATTGAGACTCCTCCTCCTCCAACGATTGTACCTTCCATTTTATCTTCTCTAGTTTTGCAGTATTTTTCTTGTAATGATGTATGTTTTAGAGTTCAGTCTTCTATTATTCTTTGTTAAATCTTTGTATTCTGTAAAAAATTGAAAATTGGTATGAATCTTCACATGTTTACAAAAAAAATAAAAATAATGGCAGTTACGACCATTCTATGACCCTTCATCAATCCCCATCTCAGTAGGGTGGGCAGAGAGTGTGGTCACCAAATACTTTCTTTTGATGGAAAAATATTTATAAAAAGGTTTATCGTTGGTTTTAAAAAGCTAAATTATATATATAAGGCTCATATTTATATTAAAAAATGTTTAAAACTGTGATAAAGTCCAGGATTCTGAAAATAATTTTTCATATATAAGAAAACACCAGAAAATCATCAAAAATAATTATAAAAAATATAAAGTAATAAAAGGCCATTTTTTTTTTTCCAAATGCTTTTAAATTCTTTGAGTCAGAGCTGCTTTTATCTCTAAGAGAGTTTAATATCTATCTTATTCAGATTCCATGAGAACATTCTATGATTTTAAGTTGATTTCTGATAGGTTTACATAGTTGTATGATTCTAAATTGTGATGCGAACATAATGTTTTTCAATATTAAATATAAATATATATACCGAATATTATCAAATAAAAAAGTACAAACACAGCTTTCAGCGAGTATTAACCATGATTTAGTGGTCATATGGCTAAGGTTGAATACAATCTAATAATTATTCGTTTCACACATGGATGGTCCTTACCTTTGAGAGGCCTAAAGTATTTTAGAAATTGTAGCCTTAATAGTTAGGACAAAAACTTCAAAAATAATTTTTCTATAACAAAATAAAGCAATATGATCTAAATTTATTTTCCAAAAGAACATGTTCGGCATATGGTTTAACACAATATAATTTTAAAAACATTGACACCAAGTTATTTAATACCTCATATATTAATATATTTGAATTATGTTAATTATATTTAATTAACTAACAGTTATAAAAGTCGGATATTTTCTAATGAAATTCATTGGAAACTAAGAAGTGGAAAATGCTGCCAAAAATAATTAATAGTTAAAACAACTGAGAATGATATAAGCTGGAAGTTAAAAATATATAGGCCACAAATGGTTATTAGTTTTTAAATGGTTTTTAGTTTTAAGATTTTAGCTTTCAGATTTTTGTTTTTAGATTTTGCTGTTGATTTTAAAATTAATAAATAAAAAATCTGAAAGTATTATAATATATAAGATTAGAACAGCCTTGAAAGAGGAATCAAAACTATGAAAATTTAGAGGAAGAGAGAAAACATAGTTAGCTAACCCATCGATAAGAAGGTTAGCTTTTCTATACACATACGGACTATCGAATCCGTTGAAATATAACTATGATTTTTAACTCTTTGTTATATGACGATGCCAACGGATTAGCCCGTCTTCGATCCATTCGGTTGTAGCTATCCAAGGCATGGTTTGACACAATGAATTAGATCTCAAAATTTACAGTAGCACTTTTTTGGCATTTTCTGTAATATACTTTTTATTGACCTTCTATTGACTCATATAATATAATGGACTATGAACTGATTCTCAAGACAAATCATAATTTGTACAACAAGATAGAACATAGTTAGATCAAGGAAAATGATGGATCTTCAATGTTGGAAGGATCTTCTTTTTGCGGTTGATGGAGCGCTTGTTTGTCTTCTTTGCAAGTATATATATACGTATCAGTTTTTATGAACTAATAAACCAATAAATAAGTGATAGCATCAATCACCGCAACTGATATTATATTACATATATAGTGTCAAATGTCATCAATAACAAATTAAGAGGATGTATTAAAATTAGTATTTTAGTTTAATTAACGGTTTTTGAATTTTATGGGATTTCAGTGAGTTTCAAAGGGATTCGACGATTTTAAAGGAATTAAATAAAGATATTCTAAAAGATTGATGATGAATTGGTAAAATTTGATTATCGATTTCATATGATTTTTTGTGTGATAATATAATGAAATGAAATTTTCATTAGTAAGTTAAACACAAGGCAATAATAAATTTGTTTGGAATTTTTGTTAATATAAATCTTATTATTGCTCGTTTTTTTTCTTGGTAAATCAGATACTAATAATGAATCAAATTATATACTATTATACTAGAAATATTGTCGTTAGGAACCGAGAGAACTAATCAAGCGTCACATTCATCAACAGTTTTATGATCCATGAAATAAAATCTAAAATAAACCTAATCGTTCGAAACTAAATATTTGGTTTGATTAAAAAGCTCAGTAAGTAAAATGCATTATACAAAACCTACCTATCGAAATCAAAATGTGGGCTGAAGGCCCAACAAAGCTTAATTAAATGATCCATGTCTCTCGAATCTCGATTCCTATGTTACTGTGTTCTCAGCGCTCTGTAACCAAACCTGGGGCAAGGAAGAAGAAGAACACCTTGAATAGAAGATTCGAAGATTCTACATTTTAAGGTAAGAGTTGTCTTATTTATTTATTTTTTTCGTTGGAGTAGTATCACTGAATTTGTTCGACATGTTTCTTCCCTCAATGAAATCGAAGCAAAGCTCTTGTTTCTTCATCATTGTCCACGCCCTAGATTTCGGATCAATTTTGTTTGCTTACAATAATCGCATTTACAAAGAATTAGTCAGTTGAGTTTAGTTACAAATCTTGGAAAAGTTAAGATTTTTATCTGTATTATGGATTTTAATTTCGTTGATTCTGTGTTTTGATACTGTAATGGTTCAAGGGTCACTCTCATTTGCAACTTCTTGGAGACTATAGTGTGTGTGTGTGTGTGTTTTTCAAAGATTGTAATTTGAAATAAGATTGGTTTGTTGTGATGTGGAAACCAGGGAACTTGTAATCCGTAAAAAGCTCCTGATGTGTTGCTTGATCTCTTCATAACCGTATCGGTGAAAGCAATTGATGCCATGGTTCCAAAGGAAACTGATGAGCCTACAGATTCTTTGCCAAAAGCACAGAGCAAATCTAGGATTAGTCAATTAGATGGCTCTGTAATTGTGGCTTCAACCAATGTACCTGAGATTTTGACTGCTTCTGACTGTGGAGAGAGACTTCCTGAGTCGTCAAGAGGTTGGGTTTGTGACACAATGATGCCACCACCAGCTTCATATTCCCAAGCTGCCTCCTCAGAGTTACCTTTGAATGTAGTGGAAGGTTTGGTTAGAGTAGAAAATAGTAGAACTAGTCATGATGCTGATGGTATTTTGAACCAAGTGATTTATGAAGAATCTGCATTTTGTTTACCAGACCCTGCCGGCTCTGCTAGATCAGATCAGGTGAATTTCTACTTCTTAAAAACATTTCTCGTAGTTTGTACATGTTCTTGATTTCATGTAGGAAACAGGTGTGGTGTAACTGATAAGATCTCATATGTTGCTTATGGATTTGATTTTTCTTCTACAGGGTGTTCAAATTACAGGTTCTCTGCCATTCTCATCAGTTCTCTCCCAAAATATTACATCAGCAGCAGACCATTGGACTTTGAGATCAGCTTCTTTAGGTCATAACCTGCCTAGAGATAGTGATTAAAATGCTTTTAACTAAATAGTTGGTGTTTACTAGACTGTAAAGGCTTTGGTGCGTTTTTGATTGTTATGTAGTTAACCAGTCTGAGGATGTCCATGAAGCAGGTGTTCAGCCTCCTAACATCTCATATAGCGGATCAACAGTCAACGCATCAGCGGATACATCTCTTCCCAACAATCCTATGGGACAGAGTCCTCGGTTACATTTCCCTTCGTACAGTGACATATGTGACTACGAACTGGAGAAACTGAACAAAGAACAAGGGACCTTAAGGAAAAACTTTGATGAAACGGTAAGTTTGTCCTAATTCTCGGTAAAATCTAATCTTTATTCAGTTTTCTGTCTTCTCTGCTCACTGTCTTGTTGTTTGTAAACAGACATTAGAGTTGAAGGCTGAACTCGAGAGAAAGATGGCTGAAGCACGCAGTGAGTACGATCGGAAATCCCAAGAGGTAGATACTGAATATAATGCCATTTCGAAACAGATTGGAGCCTTTAGGAGTTTGGTTGCCATGAACAGTCTCTTGGCGAACGCTTACAAGTCTTCACGTCCAGTGAAGAGTGCAGCGACGGATACTGCAGCTGTTAGAGGTAAACGTGAAGAGTTAAGAAAAGTGAATTTCGATAAAGCTGATGAGCTAAACAATGACACTCACACTTTTTATTTCTTTAGCAGCTAGAAGCTCCCAACATCCAACGCAGCAGCAGCAAGCAGTACAAACGAACACGACTATGACTTCAACTGCTCCTCCTCGACCCCCAGTCACAACAGCGGAAGCTCCAATTCCTTCCGGTCCTCCTTCACATTTCCCGCGCTGCAATACGCCTCAACCGAGACCAGTATCTCAGCAAGCAGTACAAACAAACACGAATATGAATGCAACTACTCCTCCTCAACCCTCAGTCACAACAGCGGAAGCTCCAAGACCTTCAGGTCCTCTTTCGCATTTCCCGCGCTGCAATACGCCTCAACCGAGGCCAATATGTCAGCAAGAAGCAGCACAATCCAACCCACATATGAATTCAACCGCGCTTCCTCGCCCCTCAATCACAACAGAAGCTCGTCCTCTACATTCACCACCCTGCAACACGCCTCAGCCAAGGCCAATATCTCAGCTACCAGTAGTACAATCAAACAGGCCTATCAGTTCAACCGCCCCTCCAAGACCCTCAGTCACATCAGAAGCTATACCTTTGCATTCACCACCCTGCAACACGCCTCAGCCAAGACCAATATCTCAGCTACCAGGAGTACAATCAAACTCGCATATCAGTTCAATTGTCCCTCCTGGACCCTCGGTCACATCAGAAGCTATATCTTTGCCTTCACCACCCTGCAACACGCCTCAGCCAAGACCAACTCAGCTACCAGTAGTACAAGCAAACACGCCTATCAGTTCAACCGCCCCGCATGGACCCTCAGTCACATCAAAAGCTATATCTTTGCATTCACAACCCTGCAACACGCCTCAGCCAAGACCGCCACCTTTAATCTCCAACCATACTCCAACTTCTTATTCAGCAGCATCTGCTCCACATGTGCATGGTATAGTGAGGCGGACCATGGCACCTCACTTACGTTCATCTCGACCTCCCAACTCTGCTGCTGCATCAACAATAAATCCAACAAGGCAGGTTCAAGAACAACAACAACAACAACAACAACAGCAACAACAACAACAACAACAGCAACAACAACAACAACAAGGGAACTCAAACAGTAGCTTGGTCTATCTCTCAGATGAAGACTAGTGACAAAATCCTTGGGAGTATATATAGTATATAAGTTATTGTAGTTTCTCGTAAGGATATATAGGTATCGAAGCCCTTAAAACATTTGAGAATACCACGTACGAAGAAACATTTCGAAAAAATGGACTGTTCATTTGGAAACATGTACTGGAACTTAGTGCTTATATGTGTTTTGCGTAATGGAATACAAATTTTTTGGATACTTACAAAGGAAGCATACAATTCCGAATGTTGAGAGTTGTATATTACTACATAGAGTAGAGATTTTTCAAAAATACTTTCCTCAAAACTTCGAATTTTGAAAATATTATGGTCATTTATGGATTCTAGCAGAGCAAGGATCATGGTGGACTTCTGCTACATTAACTTAAACCTCTGAAACGAGTTCCAATGAAAACGTGATATTAACACCACGTGGCACGTGACATCCCCCGATCTCTAATAAATGAACTCTTTCTCTTACTATATACTATATAGTATCAGACTTATCAGTACAGTGATGAGCTAGCTGACTCAACTCCACCACAACCGCAAAACGCAAATGCAAACGCAAAAACACTCCTCTGTTTTTAGCGTTTAGCTTTCTTAATTCTCATTCTGATTTGTGTGTGAACCAACGGGGAAAGGGATTGTGAAAGTTTTATCTTGATGAAAGCTCAACTGCATTCCACATTTGCGTTTTAGCTTACTGGTACTAGTACTACTACTAGCTTTGAATCTGCGCCTCTGTTCCTTCCAAAAGCTTCAATTTTTTCAAGGTTGGTCCGCTATTTCCCATTCTTTTAACGGTTGAAATCTGCGGTTTGAGCTATCAGGAAACGGGTTTCCCCAAAAACCTTAACTTTTTTTCACTTGGACCATTGTTGAATTTGTGGGACATGTTTCTTTCCATCAAAAAGTTCGGATCTTTACTTTTTTCAGTCAATGGCGGAGGAGAGGAAACAGCTTTTACAATCTAAATCCCGGTTTAAATAACCGACACCGGAAATTGTGAGTCCCACAAATAAAAAAAAACCAGTTCTTTAACCGGTTCCCGACAACCGACACCGGAAATTGTGTGCCCCGACACGTTCCAACAGTTTGCTTCGGTCCTCGTTTACCTTTTCCTTAAAAGCAAAGCACTTTCGTCATCCTCTTTTTGTCTATATCCTCTAATTTGGTTTTTGTCTCTTAACCCTTAATTTGAGCTTATGGAACTTCTTGGTTAGATTTCACAAAATCGTTTTTTTTTTTTATGAGCGTTGAGAAAGTTTTAGTGGATTAGATTATAATATGAGGATTTTGCTATTAGTAAACAGTTTAAAGATTAACTTAAAAGGAGCTTTTTTGATATATAATATAATGGTCTAATCTCAATGATTCTGCCTTTGATACTATAATGGTTGAAAAGTCACTCTCAGATTTGCAATTCCGTTTCTTTCTTGAGGTGGTTGGTCTGTTTTCATTCCATTTATTATTTGTATTTCCCATTTTTGACTAATCTCAATCATTTCTTTAATCACATTATATATTTTAGTAGTAGTGATCAAGATGCTCCATTACTTTCTTCTTTTTATAACCCTTTGCTTTGTCTGCAACTTCCTTTTCTCTGTACACTGTGATGCACTTACCAATCTTGTTCTTACTTCAACGTTTTTGCAGGGTAATGTGATTTTATATTGGCTCTCTTGTTTTGTTCTCTTTTAGTGTGTTTTGCTTTCAAGAATGCAATATGAATAGTTTGGTTGTTGTGTTCTGCTGTGCTTTGTCTTTAGCCAACTAACTTTAGAGGGGAACTAAAGATTTGCAATGGATCTTCAATGATTTGATGTGACTGTATATCAATCGGTATGAGTTTTACTACTTTTTTTTTATTGGGGTGTGTCTTATTTTCTCTTCTAACTCTGGGCCCTTTTAAGAATTGGAGTCTGACCAGGTCATAGAATGTTTTTGGTTCACAGTGGGTGCAACAGAGTTAGAATCTTTTGTATGTCTGTTCACCAACCCCATTCATTCACAACATTACACTGTAGATTTACCTGTAATTTTCTATAAAAAAAAGTCTAACATAAGTTGTTTCAGGTTCTAGGTTGTTGTACACTTGGGAGTTGAGTTTACTTTGAGTAAAAGAAATAAATCAGACATGAAGGTCTTCATCTTATCTTCTCTGTTTAAGAAGCTCCGCTCGCTCATGTTGTTGTCTACACATGTTAGAATCAATTACTAACTTCTTGTGGTGTAGTTTCAGCAGCAGTTATAAATAAAGATGAGAGTGGAAACCGCATTTGTGATTCTCTTGGTCCTCATAGCAATTCAACAATGTTATGGAGGTTAGTATCCTCTTAGTGTATACTCTTTCCATATTTGTTCATGCTTTCTGTATTCAAAGATAACTCCGCAACATATCTAAAATGGTGTGACTACCTCATTTATGTGTTAGGTGCAAGCAACTATACGTGCACTTGCTTCTCTTCAAGCAATCAAAGTGATATCCTGGGATCTAACTGTTCAACATCATGTAATTGCAGACCAGGTTAGTTTTCGCTTAACCAACTAGGAAGTTTTCAAGATTATAGAGATAACTAACTTTATAACTTTCTCTTATGTTAGCTGATAGAAACCAATGGGTGTGCTTGTGTCCTGCAAATGGTTTTCCAGTAATAGCCATTGGTGGTGCCAATTCTTCATGTTTCACTTCATGCAACTGCGCTGCTGGTATGTTTTTACTCTTATCTATCTCGTTCTATGGTAACCTCAGTCGTTTATATCATACATTTGTCTGCTTACTTGTTTCCAGGAGCTACCAAATCTTGGAAAAAGCAATATTTATCGAGGAAACTCGTTGTGGCTATACTACTCTTCTGCGGTGTACTCACTTCACTAGCATTGCTTGCCTCTATGATTTGCTACATTTGTCGAAGGAACACATTTTCTGGACAGTCACCTTCAGTTTCTTCAGATAGAGAATCTAGCTGGCATAGCTCAGCCAACTTAATAAACCGTAAAAGCTCGGTTTCACAATCGAAAATTAGTATCAGCTCCTCAGTGACAGGTATACCATTTCCTCCTACTTAGTTCCTTGAAAAATCTTTGCTTTGTTACATTAAACTTGTTTTTTGTTGTCATCAGGATGCTTCTTTCAGAATGCTTCTTTGTTTTGTGTGAGCAGACCTGAAACAATCCATGGAACTATATTTCAGTTCTCATACACTGAATTAGAGCAAGCAACCAACAAATTCTCCAGCAACAGTGTGATAGGACATGGAGGTAGTAGTTGTGTTTACCGCGGGCAGCTCAAAGACGGTAAAACCGCTGCGATCAAACGTCTAAATACCCCTAAAGGAAATGACACTGACACTCTATTCTCAACAGAAGTATTAGCCTCCTCCTCATCCTCTTCATGCTTCTTATATAGGGTGGTTTCAAATATAATCAAGATTATGACATTTGTGTTCTGTTTTTTTTAATGTTTTCACAGGTTGAGTTATTATCAAGACTCCATCATTACCATGTGGTTCCTTTAATTGGATACTGCTCTGAGTTTCATGGCAAACATGCAGAGAGGGTTCTGGTTTTTGAGTACATGTCTTATGGAAGTCTGAGAGATTGCTTAGATGGAGAGTTGGGGGAGAAAATGACATGGAACATTAGAATCTCTGTCGCTCTTGGAGCTGCAAGAGGGCTCGAGTATCTTCACGAAGCTGCAGCGCCAAGAATCTTACACAGAGATGTAAAATCTACAAATATTCTCCTTGATGAGAATTGGCATGCAAAAGTAAGTAACACAAACCACCTCCCCCATATATTTAGATGAGTCTAAATTTGAACTTGTAATGAGCATAAATTGTTACAGATAACAGATCTTGGGATGGCTAAGTGTTTGAGTAGCGACGGTTTACAAAGCGGTTCAAGCTCTCCTACCATAGGACTACAAGGAACGTTTGGCTACTTTGCACCTGAATATGCAATTGCAGGATGTGCTTCACAGATGTCAGACGTTTTCAGCTTTGGTGTTGTTCTACTCGAGCTTATAACTGGAAGGAAACCGATACAGAAACCTAGCAACAACAAAGGAGAAGAAAGCCTAGTTATTTGGGTGAGTAACAACACTTAGTAAATGAATCTTTTACCATTCTGAAATTTAGTATTTACTGGTTGGTTTGTGTTAGGCTGTGCCGCGTTTACAAGATAGTAAGCGAGTGATCGAGGAACTGCCTGATCCGAGGCTAAAAGGGAAGTTTGCTGAAGAAGAGATGCAGATCATGGCGTATCTTGCTAAAGAGTGTCTGCTATTGGAACCAGAAGCTAGACCAACAATGAGAGAAGTTGTTCAGATTCTTTCAACCATCACACCAGATACAACATCCAGACGTAGAAGTTTCCCCATTAATTATCTATTCCAGGTATGTTTTTACATGAAAACACAGAATACTAAAGCATTGAAACCTTATTATCAGTAACATTTTGTCTTCATAGAGTAACGAGACGAAGAAAGAAAGCAAAGTAGGGTGGTCAAGAGGTGGGAGCAGGAGTGGACATGAAGAGGAAACAGTGGATCTTACTGAGCCACGGTTTGAGTCCTTCTGCTTGCCGAATGTGAAGCCGGTCTTGCTTGAACCATCTGCACATATTTAAAACTTTGAAGTAGATATAGAAAAGCACAGAGCCAAAAACAACATTGAGCCATTTGCACTATGTAGATAATTGCTCACTCTGACGCGGGTGAAGCGTTGTGACTTGAGAGGTTTCTCTATAAGTGAGTGTCAAGATTTGTTCTAAAAAAATAATTTATAATCTTACTAAAATATTTTTAACAAAATTCATAAAATTTGTTAGTTTCTCTTCTCTAATTTGGTTAATAAAAAATGTAGAATATGATTTAAGCTTTTGACTATGTGTTAAACAAAAACGAATGAACATGGCCATTATGTATTGTAAGATATTGTTAAACTAGAGTTCAAGTTAATCGTACACGTCCACACCCTAGGACCGGCCTTGCAATGCATACACACATAATCTATAAGATAGATAATGGAGGCATGTCCATTTTTTCATTTGGATAATACGTTCGGATGTTGTTCGTGTCATGTAATATTAAGCATGTGAATACAGTCATATGTTTTGCTGATATCAGTTTTTTAATGCGTTGAACTTTCCTCTGTACGCTTGATTGATAAGCATGCATATCAAAGCATATATTTTTTACTTTGTCAGTGCATTCGGTAAGTAATACCTTTTGACTAAATGATGTTACAAATGTCTTGGAATAATAATTGAGTAGTAGTAGTAACGTTAACATCTTGGATAATCGAAGAAAGAGAAGGTGGGGGATGATGGGATATCAACCAAGAAGAGCCCATATGGTGTGTTCCACAGACTGGACGAACCAAACCCATTTATTCCAAATGAAACCGTCAATTAATGCCAACCCAAGCTTTGTCTCTTAACCTTATAAAAATGAACCAAATAAAAACTAAAAATACAGATTCAATTTTTATCTTTTCAAATGGAGTTCTATAATCTTATTGCATTGTTGCATAAATAAACTCTAATTACCAAAAGAAAAAAAAATTGAAATAAAAATAGATGGGATAAACCATCCAACTTGTTTTTAGTTTTTAAAATTGTGTCCTTCGGCTAGTTCGAGACTACGTTTGACCTATTCATATTATACTATTTTTAACAGCACTGATCTCAGTATAAAACATATAATGCATATCTCAACATAAAGAAATGCAAATGGTCGTAGTATCTTGAGGAGTACTGTTTGATAAATTTTAATATATTTTCGTATGACACGCTAATAATCTAACGAAAGATTCATCCCTTAATGCAATTAAAGCAATCTAATCCGATGAGGAAATGCGTCGAGATTTGTGAGCAAATTGTCCAAATTTTAAGTTTATCACTTATATTTACTATGTAGTTTATTTAGAAGACCAACATTGTTTGCTATATGCAACAGAACAAATACTAACACACCCGAGTAAAGAAAACTCAGAGTGTTAACTTCAACAAAAATTAATAAAAACATCATCAAATGCATGGATGTAACAAGGTTCGATTCAATTCACCAACGTCACTTTCAAAAAGGCTCACCAAAAATCATGACAGAAACTGAAACCTAACTACTGCGTGGACTAAAATGCTGTTGAAATAGGTATTTTAGCCAATAATATTACTCAAAATATCCCAAACAAACAAACCAAGTGTAGTGGTAAAATTGGGGTTTTTTTTTCTTTTCTTTTAAACTTGGAAGAAGTCAAGCACTGTGGTCCGTGCAACGACTGGTACAAACACATGGCTGGATTCCAGAAACGAGTCAACTCCTCGGATCTTACAAACCCACCATCTTAGTATTAATTCGAACACTAAGTTTACCACTATACATGTACTAATAGACAGACACTCAACTCAATACTTGGTCAATAAATATGTCTTTCATTAATATTTAATTTACAAATATTAAAGAAGATAACATGTTCCTTTTTATAGTAATTGATTTCCTTTTTTTGTCAACTAAAATGGTAAATTGTGAATTAGTATCACTAGGTTTAAGCACTAGTTGAGGAAATTATGTCATTATTAACCAGAAGATTACTTGAACTTGAACTGTTTAGGATTGTTAAATCAGTTTGAATATTTGTCACACACACACACAAAAAAAAAGAAAACAGTTGGAGTTTTTCTAAGTTGTGTTCAGTGTTCTTGTTGTGATCTTGTATATATGAGATTTTCAATAGAGAGTATACTCTATTGAGATATTATTCTTTCCCGTTCTCTTCACTATTTTTTTATTATGTTTTTGATTTGTGATCCATCATTATTCGTCTTCGTCTAATGCGATCCATTTGTTTGTGTTCGTAGCATACCAAGCTTCCGAAATAGGCTTCATCTTGATGCAAGTTACACAGCACACAATAATTGGTTCATAATTTAGTAGCTAGAAATATGTATTAAATATTTTTAGAATTACATGTTAAATAATTGGAGAAAACATTAAAAAGCAAGATATCTTTGTTTATTCTAAATTTTTTAACTCGAAAAAATCCAACTTGTGTTTTTGTCATCATGATTTTGGCTTTGTACGTACTTTATATAATTTTTATATGCAAAACAAGTATAAGTAACACAGTAGCTACGTTTAACAGTGTATTTTATATTTATAATCATGTGATCCGTACCAGAAAAGTTCCACTTTGTCCACACACTAGTTCACTATAGACCTTTCTTTTTTTTCCCTTTCTTTTTTTCTTTCTCCTCTCTTTCTCAAACACAAAGCTATTTTTTCTTTTAATCTGCATAAAGCATATATGAACGAACACCACATTTTCTCATTTCTGGTCCTACTCCTTATTCTTACAGCTTCTCTTGTTTGTGTTTGTTGTGTCGGTGCCTTAATATTCAACTTTCCTTTTTTGTATTCACATCAAACATTTCTCCTAAAAGTAGTCTTTTGCTTGTAGCTTAAGCGACTGAAGAAACTTTTCTTTCTGTAACCAGATTCATCTCATCTAGTTCATCTCTTATAAGTTATAATCACATTTATAAGTTTCTCTCTAGTTCCTAATCATTTCTTGGTATTATTATTCGGATTTTATCTTTTTCGTACAGTTGTCTACAAACACACGTGTCTAATCCAAATATGGGTTTAATTTTCTTCGTTTTTATCTGGGAATTTAATGTTCCCAAGTTGCCTTAAAATGGGTTCCTTCATTGATATAGTCACGGTTCATATTATCAATTCTTGTAAAGTTCTGTAATTTCTCGTGCCCTCTCACCTCTGATTTGACAAAGAAGGTAGCAAAATGGGTTATGGTAACACAAGATCTGTGAGGTTAGGACTTACTTGTCCTCTGTTTTAGTCTCTCTCTCTCTCTCTCTCTCTCTCTCTCTCTCTCTCTCTCTGTTTCTCTCTTCTTTTGCTAATCATCATTATTCATAAACCAAATTTTAATGTTATAGATTTCAAGAAGATCAAGAAGTGGTTCATGGAGGTGAATCTGGAGTTAAAGTCAAGTTCAAAATCAATGGAACTCAAATAAAGAATGTGAAGATGATGAGTAAAGGGAAGTCTTTGAAAGCCAAAGTACTCTCTAGAGTGTTTTCTGAGGATTTTGAGAGAGTGAAGACCAAAATACTCGATCCTCGCGGACAAACGATAAGAAAATGGAACAAGATTTTTCTCGTAGCATGTTTGGTTTCTCTATTCGTCGACCCTTTGTTTTTTTTCTTACCGGTCATGAGAAATGAAGCATGTATCACCATTGGGATCAGACTTGAAGTGGTTCTTACATTCATTAGATCTTTAGCTGATGCTTTTTACATCGCTCAGATTCTTATACGTTTTAGAACAGCTTATATCGCACCTCCTTCTCGTGTATTCGGTAGAGGAGAGCTTGTGATTGATTCAAGAAAGATTGCTTGGAGATATCTCCATAAAAGCTTTTGGATTCATCTCGTTGCTGCTTTACCTTTACCTCAGGTATATATATCTCTATATCCTCAAGCTTTAGTGATTCAGTTCTTGATTTGATTCTTGGTTCTTTTTCAGGTTTTGATTTGGATTGTAATCCCAAATTTAAGAGGCTCACCAATGACAAACACTAAAAACGTTCTTAGATTCATCATCATTTTCCAGTATGTTCCAAGGATGTTCTTAATATTCCCGCTATCTCGCCAGATCATTAAAGCCACCGGTGTTGTTACAGAGACCGCTTGGGCAGGAGCCGCCTACAACCTTATGTTATATATGCTAGCAAGCCATGTAAGTTACTCAACTCGTAGCTATTAGGTATACCTTATCTAGCTTAAGACTAATTGTACTGAGTTGGTTAGAGAGCAGTTTCTGAGGATTTTGAAGTTTTGGTTTAGATTTGAGAATCTCTCTTTGCTCTTTCTCTGTTTCATACAAAGACAAGACTAAATCATTCTTGTTTTCCAGGTTTTAGGAGCTTGTTGGTATTTGCTTGCAGTAGAGAGACAAGAGGCTTGTTGGAGACATGCTTGCAACATCGAGAAACCGATTTGTCAATACAGATTCTTCGAGTGCAGGAGACTGGAGGATCCACAAAGAAACACTTGGTTTGAGTGGAGCAATATAACAACAATATGTAAACCTGGAACTAAGTTTTACGAGTTTGGCATATTCGGAGATGCAGTAGCCTCAGGTGTTACTTCATCAAAGTTTATCAACAAGTACTTTTACTGTCTCTGGTGGGGCTTAAAGAACCTAAGGTGAAACTACAGTTTTGTGTTTTGCATATTTGGCTCCATTTGGTTATCCATAACATGTTTTTATTCTTTAGCTCTTTGGGACAAAACCTCGCCACAAGCACTTACGCTGGGGAAATCCTCTTCGCCATCATCATTGCAACACTCGGGCTTGTTCTGTTTGCATTGCTTATTGGAAATATGCAGACATATTTACAATCAACCACAATGAGGCTTGAAGAGTGGAGGATAAGAAGGACAGATACAGAACAGTGGATGCATCATAGACAACTCCCTCCAGAGCTAAGACTAGCCGTAAGAAAATACGATCAATACAAGTGGTTAGCCACACGAGGAGTCGATGAAGAAGCTTTGTTGATAAGTCTTCCTCTTGATCTCCGAAGAGATATCAAACGCCATCTCTGTTTTGATCTTGTTCGCCGTGTAAGCCTCTCTCTTTTGTGTGTGTTTTTTTTTATCAATTCTTGATTCCTACTTGATCAAATCTTGATCTGAGAGTTCTTGAAAACAGGTACCATTGTTTGATCAAATGGACGAAAGAATGCTTGACGCCATCTGCGAGAGACTAAAACCAGCATTATGTACGGAAGGAACGTTTCTTGTAAGAGAAGGCGACCCGGTTAACGAAATGCTTTTCATCATTAGAGGTCATCTTGATTCCTACACAACCAATGGAGGCAGAACAGGATTCTTTAACTCTTGTCTCATAGGACCAGGTGATTTCTGTGGCGAAGAGTTGCTTACATGGGCATTAGATCCTCGGCCCGTTGTGATCTTACCGTCTTCCACACGCACAGTTAAAGCCATTTGTGAAGTTGAAGCCTTTGCATTGAAAGCTGAAGATTTGCAGTTTGTGGCTTCACAGTTTAGAAGATTACATACTAAGCAATTGAGACATAAGTTTCGATTTTATTCGCATCAATGGAGGACTTGGGCGGCTTGTTTTATACAAGCTGCTTGGAGACGGCACAAGAAGAGGAAAGACAAGAGTGAGCTTAGGGCAAAAGAAGAGTTTCATTATAGGTTCGAGGCTGCGACGGCTAGGCTAGCCGTGAACGGCGGGAAGTTCACGCGTAGTGGTTCGGATTCTGGTATGATGTCTTCGATTCAAAAGCCAGTAGAACCAGATTTTTCTAGTGAATGAGATTAAGATATGAGTTTTAGCTGTTTTTGGTATGTAGATCTTTTACTGTTTTACATTATACAAGATAGAACATAAAAACAAAATTACATGTAATTTTGTTTATGTAATTGTATATATAAAAAAACTTTTGTTACGTAGAGATACTATTTTAGTTGTAGAATCACTATATTTTGTATTACTCTATAAACAACTATTTAATTTGCATCATCAAAGAGACATGAGTAACAACAAATTACATTACTGAGAACGGTCATACCCAATACCATACACATTCATAAAGAAATATGACAAAAATATTTGGTGCTCATGTCTCCTTAGATGAAACATGAACTCTGCAAAAATAAAAATGTTTGGTTCATCAAGGTTAGTATTGAACTTGTATGAGCTAGTCTTTTTCTACTATATAGTAAACACATGAAAATTTCCTGCTAACTTGTTTCGTTTGGGTTATCTGATGTGAAAAATAAATGAATGAATCGGCTGATGAGTTTAGAATGAACGTCAGATTCATTGACTTATCATTGGCTTAGTTTAGTGAGTGTGAGACTAAAGTTTAGTTCGTTGATTAATGTTTGTATTGTTGCTTGCTGGCCATATCGTGTGGAAGTATCCGGCTTGAGTCGTCGTCGTCATACCAAAAAGATGCTGTGATCAAATCAAATCTACTATCTTTAAAACTTGTATTTAACCGTTTGGCATTCCCAAGGCCGATCATGTAAAAAGTCTCAAAGCAAGGCCGATCATGTTAAAAAAAGGGCTTTGGGATAAAAATGCAAACAGCAAAATGAAATAGCAGGAATATGACAAACCATGCAAAGACAATACACAGTATTGTAGTCTACTAATGTTAAACATAAACTAGACATCCCATAAAGAGTTTTGTTTTAGTTATGCAACAAACATGGGACTAAGAAGCATATTAGCACCATAACAAAGAAGGGTCGTCAAAGATGAAAGTGTGAGAACTTATGATCTGAACAATGAAAATATTGATTTCTTTAAACTCTCTTTTGATTGATAGAAAATCTGTTTAAAAGTTTGTTCTAAACAATTTTCTAACCTCTCAAAACTCTCTTAAAGAAACTTTTTGCTCTCTCTAAGTTTTTAGCTCTCTTTCTTAAAGACTAAAACTTAATAGCTAGGTTAACTTTCTCTTGTTTGTGCTAAAGCTCAACCTTGCTTTAGCATCCCTATTTATAGATCTATGTATTAGCTATTTAATTAGTAAACTACCTAATCTAATCCTAATAGGAATAGGACAATTTCCTTTTTCTTTACGATTTAGGAAATTTCCCACTTTCTTCATGTTTACATTCCAATTGTAAACATGAACCTCTTCAATCTTTTAGAAGCTTCTCGTGCCTTCTAAATCTGCATGAGTCTTGATAATAGCCGTTATAGATCACTCGATACTCTGTTTTCGTATTAAAGACATGTCCTTCTGGAGTACTTCAAACCACCTCTTTGACATACCACCTCTTTGACATACACATGCAAATCTTGTACCGAAAAATGAAACCCTAGATCCATAATCTTATCAAGAATCCCAAAGTCATCTGGTTGAGAAAAATCTAGTTGTCTTTCTTTTGTAACCTTCCGAGAAAAAATATATGCATACCTTGCTTGAGCTGCTTTGGACACAAAAACATCAGACCTAAACTTCCCCTGTGCACGAACACTCTTAGTACTAATAGTTGCAGATTTAGACCGCTTGGCAATGGAAGAAGACCCTCGCTTCATCTTCCTCTTTTTAACCGTGTGACACTCAGTCTGCTCTTGCACCGAGACTTCATCAACCCTGAAATCCTCAGAATCCGAACCAACTCCTTTGCCCTAATCTCGAACCTCTTCTTCCACATTGTTAGATGCGATTTCATCATTACAAGCTGATTCCGATTTGTCTTCTGCGGAATCTTCAACTCCTACTGAATTGGTTTGAACATCACCCCCCGATTTATCAAGAGCTGATCGATCATCATCACTGCTTGATTCGTCGATCAGATGAGGTCGTTGAGAATCACCATCTTGATTCACCTTCGATCTCCTTCCTCCTCTTACCAAACCTTGTCGAGTCGCTCTCACCATCGCTGTTTTTTTTTTCAATCCGTCGATACAACCGAAGACAACACCTAACATACCTTTAACCTAAAAATTAAAATCCAACAAAACCGCAAATAACCCGGTTGAAAAATAACACACTTAATTAAACCATCTCAAACCCAGAATCTTCCTTACACTCTTTCTTGACCAGCATCAACTCAATATCACATTTCACACACCCCAATTGAATTCCTCAATGTTGCGAATCGATTAGAATCCAAAGCCTTTGTGAATATATCTGCTAGCTGATCTTCAGTATCAACATGATCAATCTGAACTTGCTTTCTCTCAACCAGTTCTCTGATAAAGTGATGTCTTACATCAATGTGTTTGGTTCTTGAGTGTTGAACTGGATTCTTAGAAATATCAATTGCACTTTTGCTATCACAATACACTTGTAAAACTCCTGAATCCATACCATAATCTGCTGACATCTGCTTCATCCATAACAATTGAGTACAACAACTTCCCATTGCTATATATTCTGATTCAGCTGTAGACATAGAAACTGAATTTTGTTTCTTGCTTAACCATGCAATGAGATTATTCCCTAGAAAGAAACATCCTCCACTAGTACTTTTTCGATCTGTCACACTCCCTGCATAATCAGCATCACAATATCCAACTAAACCTTGATTTGAGCCTTTAGAATACCAAATTCCAAAATCAACAGTCCCTTTTACATACTTAATGATCCGTTTGACTGCTTCTAGGTGTGATTGTTTGGATTCGATTGATATCTTGCACACATTCCAACACTGAAACTCAAATCAGGTCTACTAGCAGTGAGATACAACAAACTCCCAATCATTCCCCTGTACTGCTTGACATCCACTTCCTTTCCATCAATTTCTTTGACAATTTCAGAGATGTGCTCATAGGTATCTTGGCTTCTTTACACTTATCCATCTGAAATTTCTTCAGAAGCTGTCTTGCATAAGTACTTTGTGAAATGAAAATTCCTTGATCAGACTGAGTAATCTAAAAACCAAGAAAATATTTGAGTTCACTAACCATACTCATTTCGAATTCTTGTGTCATATGACTCACAAAACCATCTACCAGCTTCTTAGATGTACTACCAAAAATAATGTCATCAACATAAATTTGAACCATCAAGATATCAACATCTTGTTCCAAGACAAACAAGGTCTTGTCAATACTTCCTCTAGCATAGCCCTTTTCCATAAGAAAACTAGTTAGTCTTTCATACCAAGCTCTTGGAGCTTGCTTCAATCCATAAAGAGCCTTCTTTAATTTGTACACATAGTCAGGCTTAACTGAATCTTCAAAACCCTTGGGTTGCTCAACATATACTTCTTCTTGTAAGATCCCATTTAAAAACGCACTTTTGACATCCATCTGGTATACTTTGAAATTCAGGATACAAGCCATTCCCAAAAACAATCTAATCGATTCAAGTCTTGCTACCGGAGCAAATTTCTCTTCAAAGTCCACTCCTTCGATCTGTGTATAACCTTGTGCAACCAACCTTGCTTTATTTCAAATCACAACTCCACTCTCATCAATCTTGTTTTTGAAAATCCATTTAGTCCCAATGATATTCACATCTATTGGCCTACGAACCAGCTCCCAAACATCATTACGCTCAAACTGTTCTAGTTCTTCGTCCATGGCAATTATCCAGAAATCATCTTGAACAGCTTCTATGTGATTCTTGGGTTCAATCATTGACACAAAACACTCAAAGTAGACAGTTTCTAGTGCTGCATAATGACTAGTCATCTTTTTAAAATCAATATGCACTCCTCTAGTCCTCATTCCTTCATTTATGTTACCAATAATATCTGATGTAGAATGATTCTTGTGTACTTGTTTTGTTTCTTCAGATTTTGGAACATGATCAGAGGTGTCTAGTCCAATATCTTCTTCTTGTCCTTCAATAGTATTTACTTGTTCTGCATCACTGTCTGAATCATCATTATCTCTTAAAGCAATAGACCGATCATCAAACACCACATTCACTGATTCCATAGTAGTCCATGTGCGTTTGTTAAATTCCCTAAATGTTGTACTACTCTCAGCATAGCCAAGAAACATCTCTTCATCACTTCTGGAATCAAATTTCCCAAGATAATCCTTGTCATTCAAGATATAACATTTGCATCCAAAAACATGAAAGTAGCTCAAATTAGGAGTTTTGCCTTTCCATAACTCATATGGAGTTTTTGATGTATCTCTTCGAACATACACTCTGTTTACTATGTAGCAAGCAGTATTGAGCGCCTCAGCCCAAAATTTCTTAGGCACATTATTCCCATGAATCATTGCTCTAGCCATTTCTTGAAGAGTCCTGTTTTTCCTCTCCACTACACCATTCTGTTGAGGAGTTCTGGGAGCTGAGAATTGATGTGAAATCCGAAGCTGTTCACAAAATTCTCTCATTGATTCGTTTTGAAATTCTCCACCATGATCACTTCGTATTTTCTTGATTCCACTTTTCTCATTAAGCAATTGCAAAGCCAAGATCTTGAAACTATGCACTGTATCTGACTTCTCTCGAATGAAGCGAACCCAAGTGTATATAGAAAAATCATCTACCAACACAAACACATATTTCTTCCCAGCTAAGCTCTCAACTTGCATTGGACCCATTAAGTCCATGTGAACCAGATCTAAAACTGACTTTGACTGAACTTCAGGCACCTTCTTGTGCTGAATCTTGACATGTTTTCCTTGATTACAAGGTCCACAAACCATATTTTCTTCTCCTTTAAGCTTAGGTACTCCTCGAATGATCTCTTTATTAATAAGAGTAATTAAGTTCCTTACATTCATATGACCCAGTCGTTGGTGCCAGAGATCTAGCTTTCCTTGTGCACTAAAACATTTGAACGAATTTCTCTGCCACATGTAACAATTGTTCCCTAACCTTACACCATAGAGCTTGACACTGCCTGATTCATCAACCGCTTTGCAATCTATCTTTGTAAACATAACTGTCAAGCCTTCATCACACAACTGACTGATACTTATCAAAATCGCTCGCAGTCCTTGTACCAGGTAGACATTTACTAGTGGTGGAAGTTCTGTATCACGTGTTGTGCCTTTACCTTGAGTGTAACCATTACTTCCATCTCCAAAGGTTACTATGCCTCCTTTCAGTTTCTTAATATTCTGCAAATTACTCTTAGTTTCTGTCATATGCCTTGAACACCCACTATCAAAGAACCAAGGCTCAGAATCTTCCTGTTCCTCAGTAATCATAGCCATGTTGCACCTAAATCCTGATGATATTGCTTCTGTTTGATACAAGTCATTCTTCTTCATCCAAACCTGTCTCCTAAACCCATTCCAGAAAAATCTCCCTTGTCGCTCTAAACCATAGACTCTTTCCTAGATTTTAGAGCAATAACGTTTATAATGTCCAAATTTTCCACAAAAATAGCAGCCTGAAAACTTCTCAGATGCGGATGTTGATGCTTTCAAATCAGATTGGTGCATTCCAACAGTAACAAAGTTAGTTGTTGTTTTCTTGTTTCCTTGGTTCTCAATAAAACCCAACCCTCTATGAGTTTTCTCAGTTCTTCCATAGCTTAAAATCTTATCAAGTTGCTTTGTTCCTGCAAACATGTGAATTTTTCTGTACTGCTGATCAAGTTCAGATTGAAGTTCTGTGGTTTTCTTCTTCTCTTTAATTAAATTTTCCTCTAGCTTGTCTGCTTTTGCAGATAACACCAATTTTTCTTTCATTAAATCCACAGCTTCCTTAGCAATCTTCTTTTCGTCCACCAAATCATTCTGCAGTGATTTGATCACAGCTTCAAGATGAAGTTTTTCTTTGATTAAGTCTTGATTTTCCTTTCCTAAGGTAATGAGTGTTTCTCGGACTTCCTTGTAACTCTGAACAATATCAAGAACTTCCTCATCTTCCGATTCAGAATCAGTTACCTCTTCTCCATTCTCAAATTCTGTAATTCCCAACATCGCTACTAGATTTATGAGTTCTTCTTCACTACTGCTACCATCATCTGAATCATCTTCAATACTTATCATAGACTTCTCTTTCTTGTGTTTAAGGTTACTCACACATCCCTCCTGTGTATGTCTTGTACCTCTGCAAATAGTGCACTTTGCATCTCGAAGCTTAATCGTTGGACACTCATGAATGAAATGTCCAAACCCTTTGCATTCATGACACTGCATATCAGCCTTCTTATCTTCACTGATCTTTTTGAAAACTCCAGTCTTCTTTTGTGAATTACCTTGTTCTATTCTTCTTAAAGCACGATCAAATCTTCTTACTAATAAACTCACATCATCTTCTTCTCCTTGATCTGATGTGTCTCTGCTAACCGTTAAGGTTATACCTTTTGGTTTCTTAATTCCATTAAGCTCCATTTCGTGAGCTTGCAGCATTCCAACCACTTCACCATAACTAAGACTGTCTAGATCATGTGAAACAGTTAGTGCAGTCTTGTATCCCATGAACCTTAAAGGTAGACACCTTAGAAACTTCTTGACCAGCTTCTGATCCTTATAAGTCTTTCCAAGAGTTAATGCTTCCTGAGCTAGCGCACTTAACTTTGAACTAAAGTCTGATATTGATTTCTGTTCTTCCATCCTTAGATTTTCGAATCGTGAAGCCAACATGTCTTTTCTTGAGCTTTGCACTTTTGTGTTTCCTTCATACTGGATTTGCAAAATATCCCAAGCTTCCGTAGCAGTTTCACACCCCTGAATTAGATCGAACTGCTTCCTTCCTACACTGCAATGAATAGCACTCAATGCTCTTGAATTGTACTTGGATTTCTTCTGTTCTTCATCAGTCCAGTCGGCTTCGGGTTTGGGAATTCGCTTGCCTGACTCGTCCTTGATCGTCGGTCCCTCCAACTTTTTCAGAACAGTCTTCCAAGCAAGACGATCAATACCTCCTATGATAGATTTGATTCTTGATTTCCAAAACCCATAGTTTCCATCATCCAAGACAACTTTGTTATTGTTGATCAGATCTCCGTAGCTCTCCATCTTGTCCACAGAATCTCACCTGTAGTAATCCGAACAAGTGTTGCTCTGATACCAATTGAAAGTGTGAGAACTTATGATCTGAACAATGAAAATATTGATTTCTTTAAATTCTCTTTTGATTGATAGAAAATCTGTTTACAAGTTTGTTCTAAACAATTTTCAAACCTCTCAAAACTCTCTTAAAGAAACCTCTTGCTCTGTCTAAGTTTTTAGCTCTCTTTCTTAAAAACTAAAAATTAATAGCTAGGTTAACTTTCTCTTGTTTGTGCTAAAGCTCAAACTTGCTTTAGCATCCCTATATATAGATCTAGGTATTAGCTATTTAATTAGCAAACTACCTAATCTAATCCTAATAGGAATTGGACAATTTCCTTTTTCTTTACGATTTAGGAAATTTCCCACTTTCTTCATGTTTACATTCCAATTGTAAACATGAACCTCTTCAATCTTCTAGAAGCTTCTCGTTCCTTCTAATTCTGCATGAGTCTTGATAATAGCCGTCATAGATCACTCGATACTCTGTTTTCGTATTAAAGTCATGTCCTTCTGGAGTACTTCAAACACTTGTTAAAATGCTGCATCTTCAAAAGATGCAATGGTCTTAGGCCATCCAAGGGAGCTTCGAATCCATAAAACAAAAGAGAAACGATGTTTTGTGTTAGGACTTGTCAAGAGACAGAACTATTCATCAAGCAATCAGTTTAGTCGTGATTTACCTTCGCAAATCAACTGGAAATTCCCAGTGTGAAACGATGCCCTACTAATAGCCAATAACTCGAGTGCGAATCGAGGTCCACATTCCTTCCACTGAGAAAAAAGAAAAAAAGAGTTTAAAACCAAAATAGGAATGCTACATCTCCAGTTTTGTTGTTGCATGCAACACATGATAAGGTCAGCAAAAGATATGCAACCTTTGTCTTTGTGCGAGAACTTGAACTTTCTCCTGCAAGGGCTTCCTCAGAGCAGAAACTGAACAGGAGTGCATCAATGCAAATAAAGAGTTGTAATATATTATTATAGTCAGACAAAAAACCTCAAGAGATGATGAACAAGTAGCTAGGTGAGGCAAGTTACCGATGATGTCGGAAAAATACGTAATTTTTTTGCTTCTCCAACCATGCATTGCTTCTTGTTCGGGAAGGTCGACGGGAATGAGAGACCTTTGGGAAGAGTGACTGTATCATTCTGAAAAGAAAAAATAAACAAAATCAATAAATAATACATGAAATTAAGAGAAAGTTTTCTGTAACTATACTATGAATATCGAAAGATAGCATTAGTTTTTGACCTGGCTGTGCCAAAACTGGCCAAAGAGTCAAAACCTCTCACATGAAGATGAGGATAGCGTCGGCTCGGAGGCGCTACACGATTCTGTAAGACCAGTTTATGAATGGCAGATTTTGAGCAATTTACACATTTATAGTGTTGAACCAAATGTAATGTTATACAAAGAAAGACAAAGCAGCTTGCTTACATACCGGTATATAAGCCTGTTCGATGAGGTCATAAACCCTGAAAGCAGCGGATGCACCATTAAGCAAGTTTGTGATAATGAGTTCATCTGCAAACCAAACAAGCAAGCAAGCAAAGATTATGACACCACGCAACGCACGCCAGAGGTCTAAACTCGGAGAAGAAGAGTACAACACTACGGACCATGTTCATAACGGTTTGTATGAGCGACAATGAGAGATGTACAACCCCTGGTTTTGGCTAATTTCATGACATGAAGTAAATCGGATTTCATCCTCATGAATTTAGAATTAGGGAACACTGAGCGGATCTCCTGTGCAACCAGAGTTGCCCTCTGATCCTTAGCATAAGCAGTAATCAAGGTCTTGGGTTTGATTTCACCACTCATGATCCTATCAGTTTCCTCCCATTCAAATCCTGCCCAAAGCTTCAAACACACGCATACAAATCGAAGACAAAGACTTAATAAACAGATATCAAAAATCAATAAATAAAATAGATGATCAATCATACACTTAGCTTACCCCATCATCATCGAGACTAGTAATCTTCCGGCGGGTCTTCATCACAGGCTTATCCTCTGCCTTCGTTGTTTCCTTCATCTCCATTTTACGCGGCTAACAGAGTTGCGCGCAATTAGGGTTTTGCGCCTCGAATGTTTATATACATATTATTATGGGCCCGATATGGGCTGTTGTGAGTTGGTTAGTGAACCGTTTCTGAGGATTTTTTGAAGTTTTTGTTTAGATTTGAGAGTCTCACTTTAGGGAAGTCTCTCTGGTTTGGTGACTTGAATGAGAATTAACACTTTCATAGCTTTGTTCGATCATATGGACGAAAGAATGCTTGACGCGATCTGCGAGAGACTAAAACCGGCATTATGCACGGAAGGAACGTTTCTTGTAAGAGAAGGCGACCCGGTTAACGAAATGATTTTTATCATTAGAGGTCATCTTGATTCCTACACAACCAATGGAGGCAGAACAGGATTCTTTAACTCTTATCTCATAGGACCAGGTGATTTCTTCGGCGAAGAGTTGCTTACATGGGCATTAGATCCTCGGCCCGTTGTGATCTTACCGTCTTCCACACGCACAGTTAAAGCCATTTGTGAAGTTCAAGTCTTTGCATTGAAAGCTGAGGATTTGCAGTTTGTGGCTTCGCAGTTTAGAAGACTACATACTAAGCAATTGAGACATAAGTTTCGGTTTTATTCGCATCAATGGAGGACTTGGGCGGCTTGTTTTGTACAAGCTGCTTGGAGATGGCACAAGAAGAGGAAGGACAAGACTGAGCTTAGGTAAAAAGAAGAGTTTGCGACGGCGGGAAGTTCACGCCTAGTGGTTCGGATTCTGGTATGATGATGTCCTCGATATAAAAACCAGTAGAGCCAGATTTTTCTAGTGAATGAGATTGAGATATGAGTTTAGCTGTTTTAGTAGCTCTTTTACTTTATACAGGACGAAACATAAAAACAAAATGACATGTTATTATGAGATGGTTATAAGATATTGAATAAATACATTAATCAAGAATTTAAACAAATAAATAAATATATATAAAAGAAACTTTGGTTTCATTGTTTATGTACAAACATATAATATTTTACTATTTTAGTTGTAATATACTATAATTATAAAATCACTATAATTATAAAATCACTATAATTATAAAGGCACTGATCCATATGTTTCCTCGGATTGGGATTTGGAGGGTAAAGTGGTTGGTGCGGATCTTGGGATGGGAAAGTTTCAATTCGACTTCAATGTGGAATCGGACATCCTTGAAGTTCTCAAGATGGCACCCTTTCATTTCGACCATTGGATGGTTTCCATGGTTCGCCGGAGCCCGACAGTGGATCCTTCTTATTCATCGTCTCTGACTTTTTGGGTCCGCGTCATGGGTGTATCGTTCCAGTTCTGGGCTGTTCCAACCTTCCGAAGTATTGATGAGGATTTGGGGACTGTTCTGGATTTGGATATCGATGGAGGGAGAGTCCAGGTGGTGATAAATGGTCTTAAACCTCTTCGTTTTGAGACTGAAGTGGAGTTATTCAACAGTGAAGAGACCGTTGTTTCGCTAAGGTATGAAAGGTTGTATGGTTTTTGCAAGAAGTGCTTTAGTATATGCCATGACGAAGACCATTGTCCACCCTTGGAGGAGGCTGTCTCGGTTCCGCTAGTTCTGCCTAAGAATGAGGCTGATTGAAGGCACCAAAGTTACAATGGTGCGGTCAAGTCGGATAGGCAGAGAAGTGTTGGTATGGATGGTGGTGCTAAAG
This sequence comes from Camelina sativa, assembly GCF_030686135.1. Taxonomy (NCBI): domain Eukaryota; kingdom Viridiplantae; phylum Streptophyta; class Magnoliopsida; order Brassicales; family Brassicaceae; genus Camelina; species Camelina sativa. Next base: position 8,039,537 of record NC_141886.1, on the reverse strand, counting down.
GGGGGGGGGGTACAGAGGTAAGTCCGGTAGTGAGAGGACACAGTTGGATGGGAAGCGTCCCCTTGAGCGGAAGTCTGCGATAGGCTCAAAGAGCCGGACTGATTTTCCAGCGGGAGAACCGATGACAAAGCATCACTGTTACCAAACCTATGTGCAGTACAATGATTATAGGAACCTTCGGGAGGCCGCACAGGAGGCTAGGACTCAGCTGGAGCAGACGGTGGTGGACGGGGTGCCAGCAGGTGAGCCTCTGGTGGGTGAACCCAAGCCAGTTAAAGTGGTGCGTAAGGCATTGTTTCAAGAGGACGTAGCGGTGGGTTCGGTGCAGTCACATGTGGTAGAGGATGTGGGGAATCCTGATCCTTTGTCAATTACAGGGGAAGCAGTTGCGGCTATTACCGCAGAGCAGGAGGAATTTGGAGCTGCTGTGTTTGTGGACCCTGGTTTCGGCGGAGACAACTCTGCCTCGGTTGTGTAGGAGGTCGCTATGGTTGGGGATATAGAGGCGACTACGGGGGTCGGCGCATCAGGTCCTACCTTGGAGGAGTTTAGAGAGAATCGGGTTGATGTGGGCTCTGCTGAGGAGGAGGGAACCGTTGTTCAGGTGAGCGATAGTACTGCTGGGGAGGTTCAAACTGGTGAGGACCTGGCCAATGAAGGGACCGATACAGTGATGGATACCGATCCACCACTGGTCGATGCAGCTGGATCTGTCTTGGTGGGGGAGAAGCTCCGTAAGGGGAAAGGCCTTATGGGATTGCAAGGTATGGATTTCAAGAAATTGAATGTTTATGTGCGTACTCCCCGCAAACGTCCTGCCCTTAAGGGTTCTGCTTCGACAGGGGACACTATAGCCCTAAAACCTCAGGATGTGGAGAAGGGTACTGCTGGTGGGGCTAAACCACCAATACCAAAGGCTGCGAGGGGCTGGGCAATAAAGCCACTATTAGGTATCTCCGAGACTTATGGGGGAAGCATCGGCCAGATTTCTTGTTTTTGTCAGAAACTAGACAATCTTATTTTTTTTGGAACCTTTTGTTGGTCATTTTGGTTCTTCAGCTTTAAAAACAGTTGAACTTATCGGTTGTAGTGGTGGTTTGACATTATTTTATAATAATAATAATAATAATAATAATGTTTTGGTTTTATTTGAATCCAATAGACTTATTGATGTGGAAGTTAATTATAAAGGGAAATTAATATATTTGTCTTTTGTTTATGGGGATCCGGTCCCAACGAACCGGGATTTGGTGTGGGAACGTTTAACCAGAATCAGATTGGCTAGGGACCTCCCTTGGTTTTTAATAGGTGATTTCAACGAAATAACAGGCAATCATGAGAAGCGAGGAGGCAAATTATGCCATGCTTCCTCGTTTGTGCCTTTTAACACAATGATTTGACATTGTGATGTATTGGAGTTTCCTTCTTTGGGTGACAGTTTGACGTGGCGAGGACGGCGTGATAAGAAACCAATACGATGTCGGTTAGACCGGGGTTTAGCAAATGAGCAGTGGCATGATTTGTTTATTGACTCCTTTACAGAGTATTTAACAATGATTGCATCGGACCACAAGCCGGTGTTAGTTGTGCTTGGGGACAATGTCCGTCGGGGTCGAAGCAGCTTTCGGTTTCATCGGAGGTGGCTGGATAAGGAGGGTTTCTTTGGATCCATTACTGAGGGGTGGAATGTGGGATCAAGTTTGCCAACTACCTCTTTAGTGGACAAAGTGGTCACTTGTCGTCGTGCTATCTCTCTATGGAGGAGCGCACAATTACCATACGGACGAAAGACAATTGAGGATTTGAAATCCAAACTAGCAGCAGCGCAGGAGAATGACACTACTTCGGTTGATGAGCTTGCAGAACTTACTTGGCACTTAAGGGAGGCATATCGGGATGAGGAGGTTTATTGGTATCAGAAGAGTAGAAGCAGGTGGATGATATTAGGAGATCACAATACCATTTATTTTCATGCTCAGACAAACAACGTCGGGTTCAGAATTGTATTGTTGGTCTTCATGATCAGCATGGTAGTTGGTCGACGGAGGACAGTGCGGTCCAAAACATTACAATTACTTATTTTCAAGACCTTTTTACTTCGTCGAATCCTTCATATTTTGAGGAGACTCTTAGTGAGATTGGTACCTCTATCAGTCAGGATACAAATGAGTCTTTAACTCAGGAGGTTATTGAGCAGAAGATTAAGCAGGTATTATTTATGATGCATCCGGATAAGGCCCCGGGCCCAGATGGTATGACGACGTTATTTTATCAGAAAGCATGGAGCATGGTTAAAGCAGATTTGGTGCTCTTGGTTAATTCTTTTCTTCAGGAGGCTATGTTTGATAGACGGTTAAATGAGACAAATATTTGCCTCATCTCGAAGGTGGATAAACCAACCAGGATGACAAAGCTACGGCCTATTAGTTTATGTAATGTAGGGTATAAAATTGTCTGCAAGGTCTTATGCCAACGACTCAGGTCTATTCTTTCGTCTCTTATCTCAGAAACACAATCGGCATTTGCGGCGGGTCGTTACATTTCATATAATATTTTGATTGCTCAGGAGATGTTCCATGGGCTTCGCACTAATCCTTCTTGCAAGGGGAAGTTCATGGCTATCAAGACGGGTATTAGTAAGGCTTATGACCGGGTGGAATGGTCTTTTCTCAAACATCTGCTTCGGAGGTTTGGCTTTTGTGAAAAATGGATATTTTGCATTATGTGGTGTATGACGTCTGTCCAATACAAGGTCCTGATTAATGGACACGCTTATGGGTCTAGTATACCTAGTCGGGGTCTGCGAGAGGGGTATCCTTTGTCACCATATCTCTTTATTCTCTATACAGAGGTGCTTATTGCCCATTTTTGGAAAGCAGAACAGAGGAAGCTGCCTACCGGCATTAAGGTCTTGACCGTTTGTCCAGCTATTTCTCACCTGTTATTTGCGGATGACAGTTTATTTTTCTGTCGGGCTACAAAGGAGCAGTGTGAAGTCGTATTAGGGATCCTTCAGAAGTATGAAAGGGTTTCGGGTCAGCAAATTAATTCCCAGAAATCTTCTGTCCAATTTGGTCATACGGTGGATAATGGTCTCAGAGAAGAATTAAAAGGGGTCTCGGGAATAACAACTTTGGTCGGGATGAGCTCCTATTTCGGTATTATGGAAAGTTTAGGCGGGTCCAAAACGAAATTTTTTTCGTTTGTTCAGGAATAGCTGCAAGCCCGAGCGAGTGGCTGGCCAGCAAGATTATTATCTAAAGGAGGCAAGGAGGTGATGATTAAGTTTGTAGCATATGCGGTTCCTACCTTTGTGATGTCGTGTTTTCGACTTCCAAAGACGGTCATTCAGAAATTAACCAGTGCAATTTCGAATTTTTGGTGGAGCTCGTGTGGGCAGTCAAGGGGTTTGCATTGGGTCGCATGGTATAAATTGTGCTGTAGCAAAGATGATGGGGGTTTGGGGTTTCGATGTTTGGATGATTTCAACACTGCTTTTACTTTAAGTTTTCTCCACATGGCATGCTATCTAAAGTATATATTTTCTATATTTACTTAAAAGTAATTATAAATTAATTTATAAATTAAACTTTATCTTTTTCTTAATATATGTGAAATTGACAAAACATTAGAGGGAGCATATGTTTATTTTCTATTTAGAAACTCATAAGTGGTCAAATGGTTTTGTATTGAATCAATGTATTTAAAAGGCTTTGCCATATAGTATAATAAAATTAATCGATATTAAAGTCTCATACTTCAAATAAGATCATATGTGCAATTTATACATAAAAGTATACTACCATATAGATCATATGGGCTAATTGTCAAGCTTGTTCCTCTGCCTCCTCCATGCGGAGCACCTCGAGAATTTATGTCCATATTATCAAAAAATTTATCATTTCTTGTTTTCCATATATACTACATGATCAAGAGGTAAGCTGAGGCATAAACTTCATTGGGTACTCTCCAAAACAAGTAGTTCATATTGGCATATAATGAAACCATCAGAAAAGATCCAGGGAGGAAAGGAACTTGGGATATGGACCAAACTTAACGAGCTGGTGGATATTCAAACAAAGCATGATTAATTTTTTCTTCTAGGTGTCCACAAATACCACATCTTGGATCACAACTTAACCCTCGTCTTTTTAAATTAGATGTGACTGACATAAAACCTGTCACAACCTGCCATATGAAATGTTTTATTGTTAGCGGATATTTTACCTTCCAAACAAAAACCTGTAAAAGTATAATATCAAGGCCACAAAAACGCGCCGAAGCAATTGCCGGATTCTCGAGTCGCACCACAAGGTAACACAACTTAACCATATATTTGCCCGACTTAGTGAAATGCCAGCGTAATACATCTGGTTTGGAGCAATCACCCAAAGGTAAGACAGAAATCAAAGATACATCCTCGGGTGTAAGGGAGCATTAACACGTTTTTGTTGTTAAGAAAAATTAGAAATATATATATATATAAAAAAAGAGAAAAAAGAACGAATCTAAAAGCTTTCTTTCTGTCTTTTTAACCAATCACGGAACTGAGCACATTTCTCTCTTAAATTTAACAATTCTCGAAGGTTCAACTTCGGTATTCATGAAAAAAACCATCACAAAACTATCCTGGATTTAAAATTCTTCTTTCTCTAAACTTAGAATTATTCCTCACAAAGTTCCTTGGTCAATAGTATTATTAACCCTCACCTAGTCATCCTCACAACTAAAAGAGTTTATAAATATATTCTCTCTTATTCGATGGAGGTTGCCAAAGATAACTTAGTTACGCATTGAGTAGGAAAGATTTGACCTAGTTAAACCCTATATATAATACACATGTTGCTAATTAAATCTGATGCTAACTAAGAATATATGTTTTTGTAACTCAAAGGTCAACTCTCTTTTATAAATAAAAACTCTATATAGTTAGCTAAGTTACAACTTGGTCAATAAGTTTAGTTTTTTGTATATATAGTTCCCAAAGCAATTCTTCTACAAGGCCTCTGAAACCCTCAAAAACATATCAAGAAAAATATGGGTTCAGGAAAAACTAGGGATAATCCGATTAACCATCGGTGAGACACCCAAGTCATAATCATCCGTTACGGGTCTTCAAATCCCAAGAAAAAGATCAGATCATTTGCTCCGGATGCGAACATGAGCTAATTGGGCAAGCTTTCAAGTGCGCAAAGTCAGAGTGCGATTACTTCTTGCACAAATCATGTTTCGACCTTCACTGTGAGACTCAACACAAGTCTCACCCGAATCACCCTTTGGCATTGCTCTATTCTCCACCGAATGGTCTATCTACTTACACGTGTGATACATGCGGTGACTACGGATCTGCTTTCACTTACCATTGCTCGGAGTGCAAGTACCATATATTCACGTGGGATGTGCGTTTGTTCCCGAGAACGTGGAGCGTGACGATCACGAACATCCACTCACTCTACTTTACAATACACCTTGCAAAGGTCGTGAAGACGGTATGATGTTCATATGTGATGTTTGCGAAGAAGATATGTCGGAGAATCTTTGGGTGTATTATTGCAAAGAATGTGACTATGGGACGCATGTACATTCATGCGCGGCATATGAAGATATTGAACCAAAGAAGGGAGAAGCAAAAGAAGAAGGAGAATCAAGCTCATCGACTTCACATATAAAGTCATTGATGGAGGCTGAGAAAGAGATGAGAGAGATGGCGATAATACATCAACTACAGTTAGATGCTATATTGACGCAGCAGGTAGCTATGTTGGTTCATGGGAACCAAGAAGAAAATATTATTGGTGAATTATGGATGTTGGTATGAGAAAGATAACGATCAACTTCACAACCACAAAACTTTGTTTTAATTTCTCTCTTTTGTGAATTTTGTTTACGAAATAAAACCAAATATATGTGTTATATAATATTTGTAAGGTTTGCAATATATATATTTTTCATGTGGCTTGTTGTAATGTACTTTGTTACGAAATAAAGTAGTCATATAATTTTGCTGTTTGATTTCTATTCGAGAGTCGACCAAAAATTAATATTATAATATTTTTTAAAAACTTGTATATATAACATGAAAAACGGTAACTTACTTGCTTTCCAAAAACAGTCTGAAATACAACAATATCATGTTTATTTTTATTTTTACTAGGTATTAAGCCCCCGCCATATAAAGGGAACTTGTTTTAATAAAATATTTATCACAAAATTTATTTAATATATATATATTTATTAAGTTATTTAATAATAAAATAAAAAAATATAACTTTTAAAAACATTTCTTATATATAAATTGAGAAATATTCTTTAAAAAACTTTATTTTTACATGTGATTAACGGTAATTTAATGTTGACGTGTCGTTTTCAATGAACTTCCATTTAATTATTAGAATACTTTTTGATTAGAATATTTACAGATTTTGCCATTGGTGTAACTTACACATATCTCACTCAATTATTTTGAAAAAAATTATAATTAAAATATGTAAATGAGGGTTACAATTTTTTTTTTGACAACAAAAGATCAGCTCAAAAAAGCCAACTAGAAAGGGATACAAATCTTTACGATTAAATAAATAATGATTAGTGCTATAAACATATGATAGGTAGTTGCATTTATAAAATAATAGTTAATGTAATTAAATCCATATATTTTATTTAGTTTTGTTTTTTATTTTAATATTATATAATTATTAGTTGCCTACAATTATACATTTGAACATATGTATATTGTTATGTTTATTTCCACATAATTATATTGTTAAACATATTTATATCTGTAAATGTTTATATGTTGACATATGGCATCACCATATAGAGTGTTAACTTGAAAGAAATGTAAACTTATTTATTTGATTATTTTGAACTCTATGTTTTGTTTTTAGATTTATTAGATTTATCAGTTTAAATTTCTTTTTTTAATTGCTAAAACATGAATACATTGTATAAAAACACTATAATTTCCAAAATATTGTATTAAAAAATTGAAAAGATATTAATGTTTGGGCAAAAATAATCAATTCGTTTAGAGACTACGAAAACAAGAAATAGATGTTGAATAGTCGTTTTTATTGATCAAAGTCTCGAGCTCATATACAAAAATTCAAGGCACAACGAATCAATCTATAAACCCTAGCCGTGTTTTTAGACTTGAGTCGTGTGTCTTGTGTTTTAGGTCTATTGCTTTGCTCTCGATTATCGATCTCGTGGAGGCCGCTCTCCTTTTTATATAGAGATCTCTTTACCCTAATCCCTTAGGATATGTATTGGGCTTGTCGACTCTATCTATAATAGAGTCGGTCTCGAGACTCTTGGCCCAATGGTAAAGTCGGTCATTAGTCTCTTGGCCCATTGGTAAAGTCAGTCATTAGACTCTTGGCCCACTGGTAAAGTCGGTCATTAGACTCTTGGTCTATTAACAGTTCCAATCATGTGACTTCCGGCCCACTGACAAAGTCAGTCGCGTGATTCTCGGCTTATTGACAAAGTCAGTACAAGCTCTTAGCCCAGTGACAATGTCCGGCACGTGACTCTCAATCCATTGACAGAGTTAGTCACGTGACATTCAACCCATTGACAGATTCGGTCACACAGCTTTTCTCTCATTAGATTGGCAGACTTGTGTAGACTTTTTCATGTAGAATATGAGTTGATTCTATCCAATATATTTGTCAATATTCTCTCTGCTTCTCCTGATTTATCGGGTTTGTCGAACTAATCACAAAATTTATTTATTTAATAGAGAAGATAAAATTATACCCAACAATTATAAATATTAATTGAGGACCACTCTTAAAATGACATAATGTTAATTCGTTCAAATTAAATATTTGAATTCATTTAATTATTTAAAGTTGTTAACATAACTCAAAAATATTTATATAACTGACTTTTTTTTACATATTTATTTTTCTAAAATCAATCATTACTTCATAAAAAATCAAAATTTATCAAATTAGTAGCTTTATTTCTTCTAGACATATTACTACTCAGTCAATCAATAAAAAGATTACCAATCAATCTCAAATTTAAATATAAATAAACAGAAAATTATCACACATTTCATTTATAATTCACTAATAAAAATGAATATATCTATTTTCATAAAGAAAGAGTTGTAAATGAATATATAATACAAATAACTATCGTTTTATAGACAAGACATATTTTATATTTAAAAAAAACTAAAGTTATAAATAATTTGACAATTATAATAGATTATATATATAGTTAGTCCAATATTAAATGTACTTACTATTTATTTTTCTTCGCACAAGATGCTGATTATTTATCTAGTTTTTTTGTAAAGGCAAAAACAATTATGAGTGAAAAATACAATAGAGATTTACAATAAAGAGATGAGACAATCTAAATGACTTCATTAAAAATTTAAAACTTTATTTTTAAGAAATTTCCATGAACCTTTAGTTAAATCAATAATCCTTTACAAAAATACATTATAATAATATATGTTTAGTAATTTTTTAAAAATACTTGCAAATGGTTGGTTAGGAAAACAATGTTTTCTAAGTAACTTAAACATAAATAGGATTACAATTACATGAGTGGTAAATAAACGCAGAGTTTATCCGAGTGATGTGATCTTAATTATTAAACATACAAAATGTTGCAATGGTTCAATTAACCGATTAGGATAATTTCTTTTAAGATATTTTAATAAATAAAAATAATTTATGAAGAATTATACTCAAAGACCAAATAATTAAATAATACAACGATTCATAAATTAAATCAAAATTTTAACAGATTTCTCATAGTGATGAGAAGTCATTCTAACAATTTAGAGAGTAGAGAATGATGTTACAAATTATTTTGATTCATCATATTATGAAAAAAAATCTATGTTAAAAACAAAATTTGAAAATTTCCCAAAAATTTTAATATCAAAATTGCAATAGATTTCTCACAATGATGAGACATCATTTTAACAAATATAAATATAAAGAAAATTTGAATACATTGACGAGAAGTCATTATATATAGATTTCTAAAGATGTGTGTATTTTAATTGAAAAGAAAGTTTGAAATTTCTCAAAAAAAGTACAAATATATAGATTTCTAAAGATGTGAACATTTGAATAGATACAACTGTTTGTAATAGATACAACTTTAAATTCAACAGACACAACTTTTTAGAAAGACACAACAACCGGTGAAATTTGCTGTCAAGAAATAAAAAATAAAAATTTAATAAAAAGGTATAACAAAAAGATGCAATTGTTCTTCGCATTTATTTAGATTGTTATTATTATATAGAAAAGTCACAACTGTTTGCAAGAGACAAAACTTTACATTCAACAGACAAAACTTTCTAAAGAGACGTTACTGTATAGTTTTTTTGTCAAAAAAATAATAAAATAATATTTTTTTAATGAAAAGTCACGATGAAAAAACGCAACTGTTCTTCACATTTATTCAGATTGCTATTATTATAGATTTTTTTTTGTTGGAATATCTGTATGTTAATTGTTAAACTTGAGATCGTTGAAACTAAACTACATTATATTTTCAACCGTAAAACAATGAGAAAAATGTAAAAAAGCATGAACTTACCAAAAGTGGTGAAAATATAATCTAATGAATTATTTAGAAAATCAATAAAAAGTTTATGTTATAACAAGAGGTTTCAGGAATTGTTCTCTTGTATTATTAATCTATCCCATAAGATATAACATATATATAGTGATACAATTTTACGGTTTTAGGTTATACACCAGATCTACTAATGGGCCGATAATGGGCATCCATACAATATAAAATATTCATAACACTCCCCCTTGGATGACCATTATAAAAATATATTCCCAAAATGCGCATATGAGATGCTGCCTCGTTAAAAACCTTACCAGGAAAACCCAATGGGATAAACCATGGTTAAGGGAAAAAGAGTGCAGCGCGCTTTTACTCCCCCTCTTGAGTACATCACTTGAAATATTTGAGATGACTGAACCAATATGATGAAGTAGCTTCTTGAAAGTAGTGGTTGGAAACACCTTGGTAAATGGTTCGCCAAATCTTCACTTGAACAAATTTGTAGGACATGTATATCACCGTACATCACCATTCTTCTACAAGTTGTTGGTCTCTTAGATGACTCATCTTGATCATTATCTTCGTCTCTCACGATCTCATCAATGTATATCAAAGACTTTGAAGATGATAGTCTTTCACCATTGGAATCATAATATTCATCTTCAGGTGTTTATATTTCGCGTGTTCTTCGTTATCTCGTTAAAAACCTTTCATGCAAAAACCCAATGGGATAAAAACCATGATAAGGGAAAAAGAGTACAACCACGCTTATGATCATATTTCTCCCCCTGAAAGCATCATCTTCAGGTTATACATTATGATCATATATATCATCTTTTCTGAACTGTTATAAACAGAACTCATATAATCAACATATATTCTCTCGGGTCATTGAACTTCAAGTCATTTGAACCCCTTTCATATAGAAGATCTATTTGAACTTTAAGTCCAAATCATACAATCTTCCAAACAATCATCTTATACATAAGAGTTATTCATACTCTCCTTGTAAAACTTTCTCTTTCAACTCTTCTTCTTAGTATGGTACTACAAGACCAATTTTCTATGTAAGATAATATAAGCATCTTGAGATAACATCTCTCTCATCAGATATCAAATCTGTAACCTCAAGAAATTTCATGAAATATTCGATCTTACACAATCTAATTTCTCCATCTTTCAGGAGTAATATTTCATCACTGATTATTTCTCCATATATTCCTTGGTATTGGTATATGAAATCTCTACTAGAGATCAAATAATCTTTTCATGATCAACATATTTCGCACTTGTTCTTTTACCTTTCTTTTAACAAGAACCACTTGTAAGTGCTGAATAGACAAGAAACACATATAATTTTTCTTTTAACGAGGTTCAGTAAAGGCCTACGTCCTTAAACTTTCTTGAAAATACTTCTTGAACACAATCACAATGAGTGTTCAATCTCTGATTTACACAACCCTAAGTTCTTCTTTTAGCTTGTTCCCGATTTATTTTCAACCCACTATGAGATACCTAAGATCAACAACAATGATCTACACACATGATTCTCTCATAGAGATAAACTCTCACCTTTTTCTCTCCAAATGTGTCAAAAAGCATCAAGACTTTTTCATGTTTTTACAATATTCTCGAAAACTATAAAGTATTGCTTCTAGCAATATAATTAGCAAGATACTTACTTTAAGGGATATTTTTTTATAGTTTGAAAACCTTATAAATAGACTAATCAAGTCTTGCCTTATTTTCAAACTCATAAGGGATCTATAAAGTTGCTTCCACCATATGAGAGTGCATTTCTCATAATAAATATCAAATATTTATGAAAATCATTGTACTACTACATGTACTTTCTCATAAAGATCCCCTTATGTCCCACTCATTTTACACTTTCAAGTGTAAGGACTACAAGTCCAAATATTATCTCTTTAAGAGACTTAAACTATTTTATAGTTACTTCTTTCAATGATTAACCAATCATTCTTTGTGTACACTTTCAACTTTTCTATTAACCGCGGATTTACGATCCTCGATTTTAATCCATAACATAATCAACTGCAACACTGCATGCAAACATATTACGACGTCGATTTGCTTATTGGTTCCTTTTCTTTCGAGACATGATCGAGACATGACTCAACTTGTTGAGATTTCTTTTCATTATGATTCTCAGGTACATGAATCTCTTTCTTACTCATGTCTTTGTCTCTAGATATCCTCTAGAGATTTTACATAACTCTCTGCTTCCCCAGTGCCATATTAATTTATGCTCCTTTTTTTTACCGAGGATGCTTATATTTGGAACCATAAGTCTATCACACTTCATGCGATCTTTAGACTTATACTAGCAGTTGAACTTATCCTTCTAGGACATTGATATTAATTGGAGCAGAACTGGTATATGTGACTTTGTCACTCAAGGTCAGAAAATGCCTTCTAGCATATTTGCTAAACTTTGCAAATAAATTATCTTTTTCAATTTCTAGCGCACATTTCAAAGTACGATGATCAAGATAATTTCTCTCAATATAATTTTTTTACCAGCTGTTTATTTTCTCCCCCTCATGTTGGAAAAACTGACTCACTAAAACAGTCTCTGCATCCCGAGACTCAAATTCTCGAGATGTTCAATCTTTAAAAGAGTTTCATATTCAACATATTTCCAACATTCATTCAAATTCCATCTTATATAATTGTGGTGGAGCAACCAACATGTATGACACATTTAGATGGAAGATATCTGGTTTCTGACCCAAACCAATTGTAATGAGGGAGTACTCATGATTATTTGTTGGCATGATGCGAATTACTTAGACATATAGAGTCATTTATGTCAATTACTTGGCATGGTTTCACCACCATTGTCAATTAACCAAATACTCTCGCAAACTCCATGTTGCAAGTTAATAACAAACATATATAGTGGATGATCAGTCCACAATTGTATACATACCAGAAAATTGACATTATCCAAATTCATGGGGTCGGTGAAAACCATATAATCGTCTTGCTTTGTAAAGGAGCACACATAATAAATCACAAAAACAACTCTTTAGGTTCTCTAATGAATATTTTCAGAAATTTTTGATTATTCTTTCGCATCACTACTGAACCGAAATGGCTTAACCGGTCATGCCTAACAGTGAGATTTTCACAAAGCATTTTATCTTCTAGATAATGCATGTAATCTCTAAAATAGTTTTATTGCCTTGGGTAATACTTATGATTTCAAAGTATTTTTTTCGCATATTGTCTCAACATGATTACTTTTCAAATCCTCAAGATTTGCTTTTGCATATGAGTGATTAAACTCATTTTGGGTGTGAACATAATCTTATATTTGTTCCATCACCTCTGTATGTGGGATTCATGAATTCTCCCCTTCGAGATGATGACACTTCATGTCTATCAATCTCGATTTGAATCCCACTCTGTAATCAATAACATTCTCAAACTGAGTCATCTATTATATCTTAGACCTTTTAACTTTGAGACTTGGGAGACTATAACACATTAATATCAAATTGTGTTCCATAAACAATAGTAGATACACTCTTCAAGAGCTTTCAATATTTTTTCTACTGCTTATTATTGTAGTAGAATAGTGGAAATTGGCTCACACTAACTTCTTTCATCATCATCATATATAGATGAGATAAGTACCTCATGTACTTATTATTCACTTATAGTGGAGATATTAGTGGACTTAACCGCGACCTTATATATATATCATACCCACATTTATAACCACTTTTATAGCAACTTTCTTATCATTTATTTGACATTTTCTTATTCTTTGCATAAAGTCATATTCAGTTCAATGAATAGACCAAGCCAATAGGATGTGATTTACATCAATATCTCATAATTTTACACAGTCACAAAAAAATGAGATTATAATGTTTTTTAAAAATATTTTTCATTATATTGTGTCTTACACGACAACAATATTTTGTGATAAGTAGAATATATTTTCTCTAATATATTTCCAACAATGATATTATCTTCTATTATAATCTTGGTTATAAGTGGAATTAAGTTGTTTGTATATATTCTCTTATAGGCTTTTAGTCATTTACTTTCTTTAGATTATTCTAAAGAACTATTGAATTTTTATGGTCATATTCTTGGTCTTAAACCTCTTCATAGAAGCGATGCCAAGAAAACATGATCAATAATCATTATTTAATAATTTGTTACTAAATTTTCAATTTATTCACCAAAGAAGGTTGGAGATATGTTTTAAAATATTTCATCATGATATTATATCTAATTTAATTTTGTGATTAAACAGATAAAGTAATTCACAAAAATTATAACAATCATATAAATGAATGTTAAATAAGTATTAAGCATCATATCTTTATATATATATATATATATATATATATATATTAGGGACCTTTTATTAAATGTATTTAAAAATATGTGTATATATATATATCACATTTATATATTATATTTGGGATATATTTCACACCAAAAAAAAATTTATAGGCCCCTTTTAATATAATTTTCATAAAAAAGGGGTTTTGTTTTTTTTTTTTTTTTTGCGTAAAATTTTTGGTCCAAGCAACTTTGCCCATCCCCTCCAAGCAGAGGCTAACTATAACAATAAGCGTGAGAGATATTTTAAACATGAAAAATACTTATCTCAATAGGAAGAATGATTGGAATTCGGAGACACCTTGGCTATAGATTTTAGCGGAAGTTTATCGATCATATACTCGATCAGTAGAGCCGTTTTCCTCTAACGATTCTTTGCTTAATAATCCTCTATGTTAGATCCTTTACTTCAAAACAGTAAGAAATATATAGTCAAATCACAATTTTTTTTGTATAAATATATTTAAGATTTCATAAATGAACGAGTAGCATAATAAACTATGCCTATGTATGTACGATCCCAACGAATCCTAATGAATGAATATGCATAATTTAATCGATCAGAGTAAGCATAGAAATTGATCCTAAGTCAATCTCGTAATAAATCAACATATGGAGCAAATCATTACTCATATTCAGAACACACGATTAAATTGGCCATACAATAAAATAATAATGTTTTCAGTTCGTGAGAATATGAACCAAACCATACATAATTACATAATACAAATTAAATAGATCTTGTAATGTCGTAATTAATGGATCTGTACATAATTAAACCTTTACAAATTAAACCAGTGGAAGGTAAAGGGTGATCATGATTAAGTACATAATTATTCATTCCACGTTATGACATAGCATACGATGAGTACAAAATTATGAATACTTATCTCGATCAAACCGAAGACGTTGAGATCGGAGACACCATCCACGGAGAACATAGGGGTTTTCGGTAGTATTTTCCGGTGAGAAAACACAACGTTGACGGTTAGGTTTTTTTTTTTTTTAAACAGCTAGGGTTAGAGGCTCGTGCTGATAACATATTATAACAAGAATTGTTCTCTTGTATTATTAATCTATCTCATAAGATATAACATATATATATAGTGATACAATTTTAGGATTTTAGGTTATACACTAAATCTACTAATTGGCCGATAATGGGCATCCATACAATATAAAATATTCATAAGAATTTATGATTTCTTAAAAATTCAACCAGTTCATAGTTTTTTCATCCTTTTGGTAAGTGAAAAAAGAATAAACCAATTGATTGGTTATCTTAAACCGATTGATTGGCTATCGTAAACCGATTGGTCGGCCCAAATTAGAGTATTACTGTATATGAATCAGTGGTCTCGTCTCCTGGGACTTAGTTTTTATACACTTTTTTTTTTTTTTCATTTGGGGTAGAGTCATTTCGTGCGCTTTCGCAGAGACGACGACGACGCACACAGCTTCTTCACTTCTCAGTTCTTTACGTTTTTTTCCACCTGAAATTACACTTCTGCTTCGTCTTCCAGAGGTGGATCTCTAACTTGGGTAAAATCTCCCTTTCTGTTTCTTCGTCCTCTTCACTGATGGATCGCTGTTAAGCTATTTAGGGTTTTGTTATCATTCTTTTTTGCTTTTGGGTTTGCAAGTCGCGGGTTTTTTTTTTCTCCTTTTCCTTGCGATTCGGGAAAATTGTTTAGCTCCGTCCCCCAATTTTACGGAATCTGTATGTATCCGCTTTGATTTATTCACATGAATTTTCTTTCACCTCTGAGTTTTGCTTTTAGGTTCATAAATTTTGTTCCTTTGTGATTTACTTGCTCTTGGGTTGTTTTAGATTTAGAGCTATTTTTTTAATCTGTTGGTATGGTTTTTTTTTTTTTTTTGGCAGCCACCATTTCTTTGGTTGGGAATTGTCTTGTTTGTTTCTGAATTGTGTAATTGGTACTTGCATGATCGGTGTGATGCAGGTGATGGTGTAATTTAAATTAAGATGACATCTTCGCATAATATTGAGTTGGAGGCAGCTAAGTTTCTGCATAAACTTATTCAAGATTCTAAAGATGAGCCTGCAAAGCTAGCAACTAAACTTTATGTGGTAATGCGACTTCACCAGGTCTATGCTACTTTGTATTCTGAGCTTTAATACTGTGCTTTTAACTTCATTTATTCTTATTATTATTTGTAGATATTGCAGCACATGAAAACCAGCGGAAAGGAACACTCAATGCCCTATCAAGTCATATCTAGGTATTGTTTTCCTAAGATATCACTAGTTATTTGTTAATAAATTTACTTTTTCGGTTGATTATGATGAGACTATCTCCTTATGCTATGAGAGCATGAGGTTTTCCTACTGATACGGATGCTGTAGCTTTATCCTATCTTGTATTTCTGTCTCAGAAGATTCACTTAATTCATTCACAGCTTGTTAATCTGGGTCTTTGTCTCTAACTGTTATCATGCTTCTGAAAATTTATACTTTTGCTCCTGTTTTTCATTTTACTTCGACTAATATAATCTTTCTAAAACTCCAAGGGCCATGGACACTGTAGTCAATCAACACGGTCTTGACATTGAAGCTTTGAAGTCATCGTGTCTTCCTCATGCTGGTGGTACCCAAACGGAAGATTCTGGGTCTGCTCATTTGGCTGGTATATCCTTTCTCTCCTTTGTTTCAGCTGAGAGTGTGCTAACCAGATACCCCTCCATGAGCTAGGAGTTTTGTTTATCATGTGGGGAAATTGGTATTCTTCTTTTTATTGTGAGCTAAACGTCTTGCATCAATGTGTGAGTACAGGGTCTTCCCAAGTGGTTGGAGTTAGCAATGAGGGCAAAGCAAGTCTAGTTGAAAATGAGATGTCAAAATATGATGCATTCACTTCTAGTAGGCAGCTTGGTGGATCAAACAGTGCATCACAAACCTTTTACCAAGGGTCTGGAACTCAAAGTAACAGATCATTCGATCGTGAGAGTCCATCCAACTTGGATTCTACGTCGGGGATCTCCCAATCTCAAAGAGAGGGCAAGTCAAGTGGAAAGAGAAAGAGAGGTGAATCGTCACTTTCATGGGACCAGAATATGGATAACTCTCAAATATTTGATAGCCACAAGATCGATGATCAGACTGGAGAAGTAAGCAAAATAGAAATGCCTGGTAATTCAGGTAGGATGTTTGTTTCGACGTTGTTTCTTGCAGTATAGAGCATATCCTTTTTAATCTAGCATAGAAGAAGCACCCAATTTTTGTGTAAGCTTTGGTTATCTTATTTGTATATATTGTCGCCATTAAACCTCAGGTGACATTAGGAATATTCATGTTGGGTTGTCATCAGATGCTTACACGACTCCACAGGTATATAACTATTACGTTTCCTGAATCCCTCCAGATAAGATACAAATTATGTACGTAACATTTTGTTTATGAAATCAATTTGAGCCTACCTGAATCTGCCAATTTCAAATATTCTTGGACTATTGTGGTCCACTTATCTGATGCACAAAATCATTTTTAAAAATGTAAAAAGAGATACAGTGCTGGCGCATAGTGGCTTATTCTCCGAAACATTTGTCTATCCGTAGAAGTATTTTTTTTTGTTTCAGTATTGGAAATACGAAAAGTATACTTGCATTTCCCTTGATCTTTTAGAGACTTAAATGACACTAAAATCATTTTAAAACGTAATTTGATTAACCCCTAGCCTTCTATATAAAGGTTTGAAGCTTACTTGCATTTAGTTTGACTTTGGCTCTGCACAACGTCCTTTCCCCTTTTACTTCCTACCAAAGATACCTTGTTTGGAATCTATCCCCTCTATATGTGGCATCTTGTTTTCTATGGCAGTGTGGCTGGCAAAATAGCGAAGTCACAGCAATCAGGCCTCCAGTACATAAAGAAGCTGGAAATAATGTTGCAGCAGAGGGATCACTGCCCTCAGGTTCACCTTTTAGAGAGCAACAATTGAAGCAGCTCAGAGCCCAGTGCCTTGTGTTTCTAGCTCTCAGGTACTTTACAGTCTCCTAGCCAATTGTTTAGTCAATTTGGTGCAATTATAACGCCGGAAATGTCTGGTTAATTTCCTTCTTGTAGAAATGGTTTGGTGCCAAAGAAGCTGCATGTAGAGATCGCCCTTCGAAATACTTTCCGCGAAGATGGTAATTTTGGTTCTCGCTAAAGTTGCTTTCTAATTTACGTTTTACATGCTTTCCCGTGGATCATAATATGCCTCCATTACAGACGGTTTCCGCGGAGAAATGTTTGATTCCAAAGGGAGAACACATACGTCCAGTGATTTGGGTGGCATTCCTGACGTCTCTGCACTGTTGTCAAGACCAGACAATCCCACTGGAAGATTGGATGAAATGGACTTCTCATCCAAAGAAACCGACAGATCAAGATTAGGGGAAAGAAGTTTTGCAAATACTGTATTTTCTGACGGGCAAAAGCTGCTAGCATCTAAAATTCCAGGCTCTCAAGCACAAAACCAAGTTGCTGTCAGTCATTCCCATCTGGCCTTTTCTCCTGGTTTGACCAAACACCCACCATCGGAGATGGTGGGGTGGGCTGGAGTAATCAAAACTAATGACCTCTCAACTTCAGCTGTTCAACCCGATGAATTTCACGCTTCTGGTTAGTGGACTACCTTAGCTAAGATTTTTTTTGAATGATGGTCTTTCCTTTTGGCGTGGAGTATTGTAAACTATTGTGGTTGATAACTCTTCAAACATGGATATATGGCACATATCAGATGAAGAGCAAGGTAATTTGCAACCATCACCTAAGTACACCATGTCGCAGAAATGGATTATGGGTCGACAGAATAAGAGACTATTGGTTGATCGGAGTTGGTCTCTTAAACAGCAGAAAGCCGACCAGGCAATTGGGGCACGGTTCAGTGAGTTGAAGGTCTTTCTCTAGCCCCCTTCTCTCTTCTCATTTAGTTAGTAGTACGTTTTGTTTTCATGGTGATTGAGTTTTGTTCCTGTTGTCAACGTTTTGCATTATACTATTACTTGTTGTTTTTGGTGGTTCTTGTTTTTCTGTGTTCTTAATCTTGTTATTGGAACAAATCCACAATCATATTTAAGTATCTGATTCTGGATAAAGACGTGCCTGACATTGTGATCTCGTAAAATGTTTAGCTCTCCAATGGTCAGCTCTACCCAGTGGAACCTGTCAGACTGATCCCGGGAATTAAATGATATTAAGCTATATATTCAGTTTGATCTTAGTTGGTAACTTCTATTATTTGTTCGTCTTCCAAAGAGAAACACTGATTTCCTTCAGTTTACAAAATTCACTAGAAGAAATGTCCTGTGTTGAGGTTCTTATTTTCCTTTGTCATATATTAAGTAACTACAAGGTTGTTTTGGCCTTGGGGTAATTTTGTTGAAATGACCTTCACATTTGACGGAATACTGGAGAACTAGTTATACTTCACATAGTAGTAACACTGGGAACTAGTTGCTTCTGTCCTTACTTTATTAAGTTCTCACTACCACTTATTCTGGATTATTGCACTGATTCATATATCCAACTCTGCAGGAATCTGTGAGTTTGTCTGAGGATATATCTGCAAAGACCAAGAGTGTAATAGAACTGAAAAAGCTTCAGCTGTTAAATCTGCAACGGCGTTTGAGGAGGTAAGTGTATGTTATTTGCTTAGAAAATATTAGTATAGAGATGTTTCTCCTACTTGTATCTGTTATGCTAATGGGTCGAGCTAACAGGGATACAACTAGATAATCTGTCATTGTTATACTATGGAAGATGCGAACTTCTTTTTATCTATAAAATATGTGCATATACATATTCAACGTGTTGTTTCACCTCTCAGCTGCTAGTGTTTTGTTGACTTGTTGAATCAGTGAGTTCGTGTACAACTTCTTCAAACCTATTGCAACTGATGTTGAGCATCTAAAGTCATATAAGAAACATAAGCATGGCCGGAGAATTAAGCAGCTTGAAAAGTATGAGCAGAAGATGAAGGAAGAGAGACAAAGAAGAATTCGTGAGAGACAAAAGGAGTTCTTTGGGGGGTTAGAAGTTCACAAGTATGTGCAATTAGTTTTCGGACCTATTTCATTCTTCTTATTAGGTGAACCAAATAGTAGCAGATATATTTTATACTGCTTTGTACTGAATCCTTGTTTGGAACCTTGCTTTAGGGATAAACTAGAGGATTTGTTTAAAGTTAAGAGAGAAAGATTGAAGAGTTTCAATAGGTATGTAAAGGAGTTCCACAAAAGAAAGGAACGGCTTCACCGCGAGAAGATTGACAAAATTCAACGTGAGAAGATCAATTTGCTAAAGATAAATGATGTGGAGGGTTATCTCCGGATGGTGCAGGTTTGGTCTTTGAACTGAATATGGAAGTTTTTGGTTTATATTGCTTCTTTGATACTGGTCTGTAATTCTGAATGTTGGTGAATATGTAGGACGCCAAGTCAGATCGAGTAAAGCAACTACTCAAAGAGACTGAAAAGTACCTTCAGAAACTTGGATCCAAGTTAAAGGAGGCTAAATCTTTGACCAGTCGATTTGAGAATGAGGGAGATGAAACACGTATGTCAAATGCGACCGAAGATGAAACTTTGGTTGAAAATGAAGATGAGAGTGACCAAGCAAAGGCAAGTTCTATATCCTAAGAATTCCTTTTTTTATTGGGTGAGCATTCTTCCATCTGTTTCTCATGGTTAAGATACATGTGATGCAGCACTACCTGGAAAGCAACGAAAAATACTACTTGATGGCTCACAGGTAATATTCGACATCCTATAGTTACAGTCTAGACATTCTAAATCTTTAACTTTCTGTTTCGTATGTGAGTAGTTGTCATCTTTCTTGCCTCTTTATTTTTTTCTCGAAAAGGTTGTTATGTTGTTTGTAAATAGAGTCGTATGTGCGTATCATTCCTCATTTATAAATTCACAAAATTTCTTTTGCAGTATAAAAGAAAATATTAATGAGCAGCCATCGTGCCTAGTGGGTGGAAAGTTAAGAGAGTAAGTGAACCATCCGCCTCCTTACTATATATTTGATAACCTTTTGATAATAGTTTTGCGTGGGATGTTTACAACTACAAAACCTTCATTTTAGGTACCAAATGAATGGCTTAAGGTGGCTACTTTCACTGTACAACAATCACTTAAATGGCATTTTAGCTGATGAGATGGGTCTCGGGAAAACTGTTCAGGTATTTAATGCCATCCTATTTGGGATATAGGCACACATGTTAGATTTTCGTATAAAATGCCTCTGTTCCAATAGTTATAAAGTTTTTCTTCTTTGTAGGTTATTTCTTTGATTTGCTATCTGATGGAGACGAAAAATGACAGAGGTCCCTTTTTGGTTGTTGTACCATCTTCGGTTCTGCCTGGTTGGCAGTCAGAGATTAACTTCTGGGCCCCATCAATTCATAAAATTGTTTACTGTGGGCCTCCTGAGGAAAGGCGCAAACTATTTAAGTAAAGAGAGACAAATTTTGTTTTTATTATTCTTTATGTCTCAGATATTAAAGCTCACTATCTCCTTTTTCGTTGTAGGGAGCAAATTGTTCATCAGAAGTTCAATGTCCTTCTGACGACATACGAGTATCTTATGAACAAGCATGACAGACCGAAACTAAGCAAGATTCACTGGCATTATATTATTATTGATGAAGGACATCGCATAAAGAATGCATCCTGCAAGCTGAATGCAGACCTGAAACATTATGTTAGCTCCCACCGACTCCTGTTAACCGGAACCCCATTGCAGGTACAGTTTCTTTCCTTCTCCCTCTCTTCTCATGTTGATATTGACGCATACTCTTGGCTTCATACAATCATTTTGTTACTGTTTTCTGCTATTGGGATCGCCCACCATCTCATTATTTTACATCTGTTACAGAACAACTTAGAAGAATTGTGGGCTCTGCTTAATTTCCTGCTGCCTAATATTTTCAACTCGTCAGAAGACTTTTCACAGTGGTTCAACAAACCATTTCAAAGTAATGGAGAAAATTCTGCTGAGGAGGTAGCATTGACTGTGTTTGATATTAAAAATCTAACTATTATACACTTCTTAAGGCATCGTGGTATTAACTACATGTGTATGGCTGCAATCTGACTAGGCGTTGCTATCAGAAGAAGAGAATCTACTGATCATCAATCGACTTCATCAAGTTCTTCGACCATTTGTGCTGCGTCGGCTGAAACATAAGGTTTACAACATAATATCACCCTTTTATCGCTATAATGATATTGAAAGATATCTTCCAATGCATTTATCTCAGTTATTTTTTCTGAACTTTTATTTTACATGTTTATAATTGTGTCGACTAACTTATTTTGGTAGGTTGAGAATGAGCTTCCTGAAAAGATAGAGAGATTGATACGCTGTGAGGCTTCTGCTTATCAGAAGTTGTTGATGAAGAGGGTTGAGGATAATTTGGGCTCGATTGGAAATGCGAAGGTGTTGTTTTCTGCTCCAAGTGTTGGCAGTTTTGTGATTATGTTGAGTTATGTCTTAGTTTTTTTTCTGTTTACAGTCTCGTGCAGTGCACAACTCAGTAATGGAGCTTCGGAATATTTGCAATCATCCATATCTAAGCCAACTGCATTCAGAGGAGGTAATCATTTTCATTCTCTGTGGAATTATATATGTAAATGTAATGAATCGCTGGTTCCCACTATGGAAAATCCTAATGAACGGCAGTTTATTTTTTTGTTAGGTCAATAACATAATTCCTAAGCATTTTCTGCCCCCAATTGTAAGACTGTGTGGGAAGCTTGAGATGTTGGATCGGCTTTTGCCTAAACTCAAAGCGACAGACCATCGGGTAATGCGTTCTCTATTCTCCCTTGTGGTGATAGGATAACTCTAATAATTTAATACTCTAAAATGCGAAAGCTGATTATTGAAGCTAGAGTGCCTTACGTAATTGCATTGCCTTCGCTCTGAAGGACTATGATTCCTATCACCAGAAGTTTTTGGAATTTTGTTGTGTTTGGATGTCTATTAGTATATTTTCCTTTTTTTTGGATGCTTCCATATCGCTTTATGCCGAACTTCACGTCCTCAATTATACAATTCTCTGTTATTTGTGAAATGCACAAAAATATCTTAGTTTGTAATTTGTTTTTTGCAAAACCTTATAAATGATGTTACTTTTTCTTTTTGGTATCCATGAATTCCCGCAGGTTCTTTTCTTTTCCACAATGACGAGGCTTCTTGATGTTATGGAGGATTACCTCACCTTGAAGGGGTACAAATACCTTAGGTTGGATGGGCAAACATCTGGGGGTGATCGTGGTGCTCTTATCGATGGTTTCAACAAGTCGGGTTCCCCATTTTTCATATTTCTGTTAAGGTGATGCATCATATATCGTGGCCTGGCTTTCTGTAGCTCTAATCTCTATCAGGATGCTCCATGTTCACTCTTAATAGATTTAGTTATGTTCCGAAATACTACAAGTTGTAAACTTTTGGGCGTTCAGTACTACTAATATGTATTTGTATGTGATTGCTAAAATCTTTCATGGAAATTCAGCATACGGGCTGGTGGAGTAGGAGTAAATCTTCAAGCTGCTGATACTGTGATATTATTTGACACCGACTGGAATCCTCAGGTTAGATATAACATTTCCTCATATTTACTATAGTTGAATACTGTGGACATCTGACCAGACTTGAAGCAGCACTTTTTTATACAATTCAGGTGGATCTGCAAGCTCAAGCAAGGGCGCACAGGATTGGCCAGAAAAAAGATGTACTTGTTCTTCGTTTTGAAACGGTAAGTTCATTTATTTATTGTGTTCGAGGATTTCAAGCATCTGAAAAATTGGGTTGATAATTCAATGAAACCTTCAAAGTCAAAAGTTCACTGAGTTTGTGAATGGTTGTAACTTTCACCCTGGTGTTTTTAATTTCTGTTGTTTCATCATTGGGCTATCTAATGTAGTGTTTCTGTCCTAAATCTATGACTGTTCAACTGACTTATGGGGCAAATAGAAATGTGCAGTACTCTTGGGAAATACCAATTGTTTCTTGGCTGTTCCCGTTCAATCGATATATAATCAAGCTGTTTGAACTGTTTGTTTGTCTTTCTTCCTTAATTGTATCCTAAGGTAAATTCGGTTGAGGAGCAAGTCAGAGCTTCAGCTGAGCACAAACTTGGAGTTGCTAACCAGAGTATAACCGCTGGCTTCTTTGACAATAACACAAGGTTACTCATGAGACATCCCTTTTATGCTTCAACAAGTTTCAACTACCAATTCTCTAAAAAATATTCTTACTTTGTAACAGTGCTGAAGATCGTAAGGAATATCTGGAATCCCTTTTGCGTGAATCAAAGAAAGAGGAGGATGCCCCAGTATTGGATGATGATGCCTTAAATGATCTTATAGCTCGAAGGTGACTGCTCTTTTTCATATCGTTTTATTTTTCAGATATATTACTTGTGCACATATTTTAATTTTATAACTGCCTATGCATACATGGTTGTTAAATTATCATGATAGTTTTGTTCCTTTGCATGTGCACTGTGATAAATCTAGCAATTCTATAAGATTACTGCCAACAGTTTGTACAAATTATTTGCACTTTCTAACTGTAAACAATTATCTGCTATCGTATCTTTACATAATATTTTCTATCTGCATAGCATCTACTAGTTTTCGTCAGGTGTGATGTGTTAATTATTCTCAAGTAAGATAATTTTTTTACATTTCCATGCATCTCGATTTTTTTTCTACTTTCTTGCAGATCTGACATGTTTGTTATCTTTGTAGGGAGTCAGAGATTGATATCTTTGAGTCCATCGACAAGCAAAGGAAAGAAAATGAGATGGTATGCTTGTTCTTATTATAATTTCGGGTTATTTCGTTTTATGATGTTTATCTGAAAAAGCTATGGCCCTGCAGGAAACATGGAATACCTTGGTACATGAGCCAGGGTCTGATAGTTTTGACCATATAACACCTATACCCTCCCGGCTTGTTACTGAAGATGATTTAAAACTATTATATGAAACAATGAAACTCAATGATGTCCCGATGGTTGCAAAAGAATCAACTGTTGGCATGAAACGGAAGGATGGATCAATGGGAGGCCTGGATACTCACCAATATGGAAGAGGGAAACGAGCAAGAGAGGTTTGTTGAGTTATCTTCATAATATGATCCTGCATGTAGCATTATTGCGTATAACCATAGAATGACAATTATTGCAACTTCATTAGGTTCGATCTTATGAAGAGAAATTGACAGAGGAGGAGTTTGAGAAGTTGTGTCAGACTGAGCCACCTGATTCTCCCCAAGGCAAGGGCGAAGGAAGTGAAAAAAGCTTGGCGGATGATACATCTGTTATTCCATTTGAAACCTCTATTAACACACTACTCCCTACATCTCCGACACATGCAATAACTTTACAACCAATGGAACCTCTAAGGGCACAGCCGCAGCCCCTGAAAGAAGAAACACAACCTATCAAACGGGGCCGTGGTAGGCCGAAGAGAACGGATAAAACCTTGACTCCGGTATCGTTATCAGCTGTAAGCAGGACACAGGCATCAGGGAATGCTATATCACTGGCAGTAACTGGTCCTGATTTTGGTAGTCCGGATAAAAAGCTAGAAGCAGCTTCTAATTCTAGTTCGTCTCTGGCCCTGACATCGCCTGATTTATCTGCTCCTCCTGGATTTCAATCATTGCCAGCATCTCCTGCTCCTATGCCAGTAAGAGGTCGAGGTAGGGGAAGAAGCAGGGGGCGTGGAGCAGGAAGGGGGAGAAGAGGTGAAGGTGTATTGCATGGTTCCAACAGTTCTAGTACCCAGAGAACTGAAACCGCTGCATCTCTTGCAAGGGATCCAGAAGCCACAAACTCTACTCTTCCTCCTGCATCTGAGATTGTTTCTAGAGTCCCTAAACCTAGTGACGGAAGTACTTCGTATTCTGATCCAGTACCTCCTGTGCGTTCTGTAACTACTGCAGTCCAATCAGACAAAGCAGCAGATAGTAACCTAGATGCACCACCTGGGTTTGATTCAGGATCCCATGCTCAGACGCTAAATGTACTTGAGAATTCATTGGAAAGAAAAGCAGCTGCTGTAAAGAAGAGGCCTTTGATGCAAGGTGTTAGCTCCCAGCATCCAGGACTTAATAAAAAGCCACATGATTTGCCAGTCTCCACTAGCTCTACTTTGTCGGGTAAATAAATCAAACATCACTTTCTAGGTTTCATATTCATGTAGGAGGTGTAGTTATAACTTGCATGAGGATGATGGAGAACATAATGCTGACGAGAATCTTATTGCCATATTATTTTGGCAGGTGCTGGCCCAATACAAAATCAGAGTGCTGTCTCTTCTGTTTGTGATGGATCCAAAAGTCCTTCTGTAGCCTCTGTTGAGGCTGTAAGAAATAAACATCCAGAGGGTCGAACATATACAGCTTTGCCAGGTGTGACAGCTGCACCTTCTGATGCTACTCTGCCAGTGAGTTCGCAACCTGGTGGTTCTACAGTTGAAGGTAATAAATCTATGAAGCATCGTAACTTGCTTAAAACTTTCTGGTTTCTAAATCTTTTCCGTGTTGTACATGTCATCTTTAGCTCAAGAAGCCAGTGTTCCTTCTCTTCCTACAGCCGTTCCTGCTAAGAGGCGAGGCCGCAATTTGCCAAGTAGAGGAGAAACTCCCAGACGCCAAGGAAAGAGGCGTGGCCAAGCTTTACCTGCTACTGATGGCTCTTCTGGTAGGAGTACAGGATTAACACCACAAATAGAGGTCAAGGTTGGTAATTCATCAGGCACCAAAGCTATATCGGCTGGAAATAAGTGTGATGCTGTTGCCAAAGAACAACCCCACTTAAGCCAGTCAGTTGCATCCGATATTCACTCTTCTTTTAGCTTGGGTCAGGAAAGTAGAAGAGACACCTCTGGTACTGGTGGTTCTACTAGGAAACAAACTGCTGATGTAACTGATGTTGCTCGTGTCATGAAAGAGATCTTTTCAGAGACTTCCCTATTAAAACATAAAGTTGGAGAGCCTTCTGCAACAACGAAAACAAATGCGCCTGACGCACAATCCCTAGGTGAGATGAATTTGCACAGAGTTGAGACCCACGAGGCAGAGAATGAAATCCAATCTGCGAAGCGAATGGAAGAGGATTCTTGTGGTGTTAAGACTCAAGAAGCTCCATATAACTTGAGCAAGGAAGAAATTTTTTTTTCAGATGTTTCTCATCCTGTTCCTGGTAATCTGACAACTTCAGGTTCAGTTGCAAACAAGGATGGTGACATTGGATCGACTAAGGCTATTTCCGAGAATGACCTTGTCAAGATTCCGGGTGGTGAAGTAGATTCTTCTGTGATATCACTCACTTTGGGAAATGCTTTTGCTGCTAAGTCGTCTTTGGAAAAGTGCTCCACAGATCAGCTTGTGGAAGAAAAATTGTCTCAAGATACTGTTCATGATGAAACATACCGCGTGGGTGTAGACCTGTCCGAAGAAACAGCATCTTCAGTGAGTTATGTTCGATCTGAGCCTATTGCATCTGCGTCGACAACTGCGGAACCTCTACCAACTGCAAAGTTGGAAACAAATATTTCTTTTCAAGTGGAAGGTGACAGAAGAGAAGACGAGGATGGTGAAAGAAGAGAAGCTATCCTCCTAAGTCCGGAAGAAAAGACGAATGTTAACTCCAAGATTGAGACACATTCTGAGGACCTTCAAGACAGTAGAACAGATGAAGTTCCTCATGTTGATGGAGAATCTGTTGAAATTGCAAATCAGACGGTGAAAGAAGATGAGGCAGCAAATTCTGTTGAAGTTCAATCGTCTATGCTGGAGACTGATGAATTGCCTAATGTCGGACAAAAGGGTCACAGTAACATTGACATGCAGACATTGGTTTTAGCTACACGCAAAGAGAACTCTATGTCCCTTGACGATACAGATAATGATCTTATATCTAAATCTGCTGATACAGAACAATATCCTGAAGAATCTGTTTCGGTCCAACGTGTTGATAGGCCTAAAGTTGGTACTGCTGACACACAGATGGAGGATACCGATGATGCCAAAATTCTAGTGGGCTGTTTAGTTGAGAATGAGGAGAAAGAGAAAACTCTTCAATCCCATATGCCCAGTGGTGATGCTGTTAGCCATACCCCTTCTGAGAAGATAAAAGATAGTGAAGGAGATGATTTACATGGCAAGTCTCTAGTTCCCTGTCCAGCAATGGAAGCGATGGAACATAAGGGGCTTGAATCAGAGACACATGCTCATACAGAATCAAGTGGTATTGATAGGGAAAATGAAATATCAGAATGTCTGTCTGATGGCGAAAAAATGAATATTTCATCTGAGCAGGTCCCAGATGCATCACATGATTTAAAAGTGCCACAGGATCCATCAGATATCCCCCTAGTTGGTGGGACAGACCCTGAACACATGCAAGATAATGCGGATGTACCTGCATCACCTCACAGAGCAGCGCCAAACATTGTGGTTTCCCAGTCTGAAGGAAAACAGTCTCCAAGTATCTTACCGGACGATGTGGCAAGACAACTAGAAAGTATGTCTAGTGACGAAAAAATGAATATTTCATCTGAGCAGGTCCCAGATGCATCACATGATTTAAAAGTACCACAGGATCCAACAGATATTCCCCTAGTTGGTGAGACAGACCCCGAACACTTGCAAAAAAATGCGGATGTACCTGCATCACCGCACAGAGCAGCACTAAACATTGTGGTTTCCCAGTCTGAAGGAAAACAGTCTCCAAGTATCTTACCGGACGACGTGGCAGGACAACTAGAAAGTATGTCTAATGATGAAAAAATGAATATTTCATCTGAGAAAGTCCCAGATGTGTCACATGGTTTAAAAGTGTCCCAGGATCAAACAGACGTTCCCCTAGTTTGTGAGAAAGTCCCCGAAAATTTGCAAGTGAACGAGGATGTGTCCCAGTCTGAGGAAATTCAGTCTCCAAGTATCTTGCCTGACGAGGTACCAGGACAACCAGACGCTGGCAACTGTGAGCAAGTGGATACCATGCAGAACAGTACCTATATTGATGTTGGCATAATTTCAGGTAAGACGTGTGAGCCTTCGTCTTCTATCCAGTCTGAGGATGAGAACAGAAATAGCTTATCACAGTGTCAACCGGCAGAAGTAGTTGAACAAAGGGATTTAAGGGATCAAATATGCACAGGGTCTGTGGAATCTCAGGTAGAGATAACTGCTGCTATGCTTGAAAATAAATCAGCTAGTATCCAGCCCCTGCAATCCATGTTGGTTGATCAAATGGATACAGAAGAATCCAAAGATCCTTGTGTCGCTAATATTTGCAACGCTAATTTAAGTGTTGATGCGTCTTTACAGCAATTAGCTGATATCCACGCCGAGCCATCCATTTTGCTTGATCAAATGGATACTGATGAATCCAAAGATCCTTGTGCCAGTAATATTTGCAACACTGATATTAGTGCTGATGTGTCTTTACATCAGTCAGCTGATATCCAGCCCGGGCCATCTACTTTGGTTGATCAAATGGATACTGAAGAATTCAACGATCCTGATGCCAATCATATTTGCAACACTGAAAGACGTGCTGATGTTTCTTTAGACCAGTTAGCTGATATCGAGCGATCATCATCTGATACAGTTTTGCAAAAGGACATTGAGGATCAAGATCAAGTTGAAGCTGCTGGATGTGAGTTAGTTGCTGTCTCGACCTTAACAGAACCTCAAATTCCATTACCGCCATCCACAGAGGCAGTGGTTGCTGAAAGTACAGAATCCCCTTCTTTCCTTCCAATGACAGCGGAAGAAAATGCCGAGAGGCAAGTAGCTGATATCGAGCACTCATCGCCTCCTACAGTTCTGGAAAAGAACATTGAGACACAAGATCAAGATCAAGTTGAAACTGCTGTATCTGAATTAGGTGATGTCTCTACTGAATGTTCGGCAGAACCTCAAGTTCAATTACCGCCATCTGCAGAGCCAGTGATTGCCGAGTGTACAGAACATTCTTCGTCCCTCCCAATGATGGAGGAAGAGAATGCTGATAGCCAATTAGCTGATATCAAGCCCTCGTTGTCTCCTACAACTGTGGAAAAGAACAGTGAGGATCACGTTCAAGTTGAAACTGCTGGTTGTGAGTTAGTTGATGTCTCTACGGGATGTTTATCAGAACCTCAAGTTCCTTTACCGTCAGTCGCAGAGCCAAAGGGAGATATGCACACTCACTTAGACGAAACAAAGAAATCTGAAATCGTGGTTGCCGAAGGTACAGGATTCCCTTCATCTCTCCCAATGACGGAGGAAGAAAATGCCGAGAGCCAATTAGTTGATATCATGCCCTCATCGTCTCCTATGGTTGTGGAAGAGGATCAAGTTGAAACTGATGGATGTGGGTTAGTTGATGTCTCTACTGGTTCTTCGGCACAACCTCAAGTTCAATTACCGCCATTCACTGAGCTAGTGGAAGGTACACGCGATCATTTAGAGGCAACAACGGAATCTGAAACTGTGGTTACTGAGAGCCAATTAGCTGATATAGAGCCATCATCCTCTCTTACAGTTGTGCATAAGAACATTGAGGATCAAGATCAAGTTGAAACTGCTGGATGTGAGTTAGTTGAAGGTTCAGAACCTCAAGTTCAATTAGAGCCATCCGCAGAGCCAGAGGAAGGCATGCACGTTCAGTTAGAGGCAGCGAATACACCTGAAACCTCAGAGCTACTGGAAGGTACACGCGATCATTTAGAGGCAACAACGGAATCTGAAACTGTGGTTACTGAGAGCCAATTAGCTGATATAGAGCCATCATCGTCTCTTACAGTTGTGCATAAGAACATCGAGGTTCAAGATCAAGTTGAAACTGCTGGATGTGAGTTAGTTGAAGGTTCAGAACCTCAAGTTCAATTAGAGTCATCCGCAGAGCCAGAGGAAGGCATGCACGTTCACTTAGAGGCAGCAAATACACCTGAAACCTTGGTTGCTGAAGGTTCAGAATTCGCTTCATCTCTCTCAATGACGGGTAAAGAACATTCAGAGAACCAATTACCTGATAGCGATCCCTCATTGTCTCTTACAGTTGTGCAAACAAACATTGAGGATCAAGATCAAGTTGAAACTGCTGAATGTGAATTTGTTGATGTCTCTACGAGCTGCTCGTCAGAACCTCAAGTTCAATTACTCCCATCCCCAGATGCAGTAGGAGGTATGCACGTTCACAAAGAAACCGTGGTTGCTGAAGATACAGAGACACCTTCATCCCTCCCGAAGATAGAGGAAGAAAATGCTGAGAACCCATCGGACAGGCTTGACGGTGAATCCGACGGTGCAAATGTTGCTATTGTTGAAGGAAGTTGTGTCGAGCCAAGTTTACTGGTCACCGAAGAGAGCAAAGCAGAGGAACCAAAAGACAATGATAATGTTTAGTTCATTTCTTCTACATTAAGTTGTAAAACTTTGATTATCAGGAACACTTAGTAACACTTTATTCTATTGTATCGTTTTGAAGAATGAAAGCCGTAAATTAAGAAGCTTGTATCGCCTAAAAAAAAATAGTTTCCTATGTTCTGTCGAAGATGTGTAGACTGTTCAAAAATTATAATTCGTATTCTCTCAAAAAATTTCATTACCTTAGTCATGACTTCTTTGGTTTTCCTCATAATCCTTATTGTTCACTAATTTTTACCGAAGAAGAGCAAAACAAAACGTGAACATTTTGGTTGTATTATGTGATAAAAGAATAAGAGAAAAGTATAATATTGTGATAGTGCAGAGATTGCGACTCTTACTTTGAGGACCGCATTAATACCAAAAATGATGAGTGTAACAGATGTGGATAGTTGAGACAGTGTCCACAATCTTGGCTTGGACAAGAGACGTGGGCAAGAGAGACGGCTTTAATATTTAATATTTTTTTCTATGAACATTGGAATATTCCCTCTCAATTTTTACTTGGATAGAAATTAATTTTTACCATACATATTATACTGTACTAATGATAACGCGGATAAAAATTAGAAAAAAATTATTGAGAATAATTAAATAGTAATATACATGTTTATAGATTTTATTTTGTAATATTTTAATATTGAATCTGAATCTTTCATATTTTATTTTAATATTCTCCATTTCTATTATATAAGAGTTTTAAGGCTATTTTTACTCTATTTTATAATATTTTTTCAATTTCTATATATATTTTTTATTAATATAACAATTTATGAATATTTGAACTATAGAGTATATTTTTCTATTGGTTGAAGTTTTATAAATGATATAATATTTATTGTTTATTAATCTTTTTGCTTTTACTTATAAACTTTTATAGCACAGAGAGTATCATTTAAATATTTATACCATCATATGATAAACTATATTTTAAGTTTAATTACACATTTCATCTTAATGCAGAGAACTAAATATTTTATATCAAACACAGTTAATACACTATATCAAATCTATATCTTAGTAAAAATTGAAAATACAAATAAAAATTAGCAAAATATAATTCGCAAAAAAAAAACTAAATCAACATTATTTAAGATATATATATATAACTGAAGATTCATTCCTATAAGTTATAATTTGTTTCGAATTATCTTATGTTTTAACATATGCATTACAAAAACATTTATATTACTTACAATAAAAATAAAAATTTACTTACAATAAAAATTTATATTACAACGATAAATACAATTTATATCCGACTAAAATTATGTTAAATAACTTATCTTAGGTTTTGTGTACTTACTTACAATAAAAATTTATATTACAACGATAAATACAATTTATCTCCGACTAAAATTATGTTAAATAACTTATGTTATTCTTTTTAAATTTGTTATTCATTATTTATTGATTAATATACATGCTTAATAAATTAATTTGTTGCTTACACATATCAAATTTTATTGAGAACACATATAATATAATTAGCATGCAATAGAAAATATATTGATTTTGTTAGTTTTCATTTTGATTTAGTAAAATAAAATTTTTAAAATATAAACATATAAAATTCTGTAAATATAATTAGCTGTTCTACTACGTTTATTATTAAAAAAATTAACACGTATCAATATCTAATCAATATATTTGATACTTGTCATAATCTTGTTAATAAATAACTTTGACATCAAGCTATATATAATAAGATATAGCTTGTTGTGTTTTTTTCACTTTATAATTCACACGGGCGACACTTATTTTATATTTTGTAATGCTAGTATCTCTTCCCTTTTATAATGAGTGATGTTCAAATCTCTTTTTTTATTATTTTATAATTACAAATGATGTGTTTTTTTCTATTCTGCGAGAAATGAATAGATATTTTTCATTGATTAATAGTTTTTTACTTCTCTTTTAATTTTTACAACCAAATTTTACTAACAGCTGATAGATAGCGTTGTTACACAAAACAAAAATTGTGTGGAATAAGTGAAATCAAGAAAACATATATCTTATTGAGTTGATCCTTAATTTAAAGGCATAACTAAGAAAATAAGATCTTTAATAAATAAATAAAAAAAATTGCACATAAATTACAAATAACTTGAGTTCATCCTGGATTGATGGCATTAAGACGATCGTCTAAATTTTCTTTATAAAACATTGTAACCTCCTATTGAAGTTTAATTAGTTAAAAATAATCAAAAATATATATGTCAAAACGTGTTTGGGATAAGATCTATAAAAAGGCAAATATGGAGTGGAGCATTGGCTCCAACTATCCACCTAAGTCCATCTAGAGCGCATCCAAACTAAATGGTGAGAGAAATTTCAATTTCACCCCCACAAACATAAGGTTAGTGACTTTACACAATACTTATAACCAGTGGATTTGAGACCCATTAATTCCATCATCATTAACCTATTGGTCGGCATATATACGTTTCCTTACAAACGTTATTTTATAGGACATAAATGTGAAATAAATTAAAAAGGAGAATTGAGAAAGGAAAAACAAGAAAAAGAAGTCAATTGTCTTCTTAAAATGAGGATAAGATCCAATTGAAAAATTAATATTAGATTTTGACATCTACAAGGAAAAGATAGTGACCTAGAGAAGTTGTGGAAGGAGATGTGAAAATGTCTCTAACATTGACACATCTAATAATTTCATTTAACACGTCTCTTTAATCTCTCTGTTCACTTTAATGTCTTAACGATTATTAAGTTATTGAATGTGTCATACCTTTTATTAGAAAATTTCATGTTCTATTGGCTCTTTTTAAGGCTGGTTGTTGATCAATCACTATGATGTTGCTAGCTAGAACTTTCTTTGTAACATTTTGTTCCGTGCGAAAATCATCTTTCTAAATTTCGGATAAGAGGACCATTTGAAAAAGGGCAATGACTCGTATAAATATACTTGAAACTAAAAAAAAGAAAAAATATTTTTAATAATTACTATAGTGGTAATTTTATATACGTATGATTTGTTTACCCAAACTACAGTTCGACAACATTAACATGGATTTGAAAACGATCTTTAAGTCAACAAAAGTGGTAATTTCTCTATTAAACATTTTTCAGGAAAAAAAAAAAGAGAGGTATGTTCCACAAGTTATCTGAAATGTACTATTAGTATTGGTATTTGGTTAATTTAGTATCCTAAAAAAATGAAAGATATTAATATCAATTGTGTAATAAAAAAAAGAAGTGGTAATTAAAATAAATAATTCAGTCATATCTTATGCTATGTAATCTTTCTAATCTTGAATTTCTTTTAGCTATTGAAGATACAATAAAATCTAGTAAAAACTCTTTAAGAATTTGTAACATTCGTTAAATTTTAAGGTAAGATATATTCACCTTAATAGAAAGGATGATAGTTTGATTTTTTGTTTAATATTATGGATACAAATTTTTGATAAATTTTATGAGAAATAAATTACAATTTGATAAGGATTGTATTCAACCTTTACCATACAATTTTTTTAATAAAGTTAAATTAGATAGTCGTAAATCTCAAAAAAACAAAAAAAACAAAAAAAAAGATGAGTACGTAGCCAGTAATTTTAAAGTGAGAGACTAGTAAAATTGTGAAACAAATAATAGAAAATTAGTCAGCAATATAATTATTAGAAAGCAAATTATTATCTTAAAAAGCTTGAGGATAGTAAGTGAAGATGATGGATGATGTTCCAAAGGATATGAGGGACAAGATGTGATTTGCATAGAGATGTTTTATGTGGGAACATGTCTTAGTGGGAATAACCTTAAATAGAGACAACATTTTAAATTAAGCCCTGTTTTGCCCATTGCACCCTACATGTTCTTAATAATAATACTGCTTCGGTGGCTTCGTAGTTGGATTCCAACCAATTTCACAATCTTTGGGTATGGAAAATAACAATAAAAATTCTAGGGACTTATCTGTTATTCACCTTGGTATATGAGTATTGTGTGTTGTATTTTTTATTTTCTTGTTAAAATTTGCATTAATGTGTGTCTAAGTACGTAATTCTATTGATATGATTTGACTTCAGACAAAAGAGTAAAGATAGAGATGGGTGACACAGGATTTCCACTTCTTCTGTCTCTCTGGTCTCTTACACATGTCCCGTTTTATTCGAATCCCATCTTTTAACACTTATCGTAATAACGTGTTACAACATTCACATAGCTTACCTAAGTATGGTTTTTTTTTTTTTTTTTTTTCATACATAACTTCGAGATCGGGTTTTGTATTGGCGATCAAGTATAGCCTTATGATTTATACTAGTGACATTGTCATATCAGGACAGCACAAGACAGCATAGTACATATTATTGACTATATTAAAAAAAAAACTGATCATATATGCTTTTGATGTATTTTTTCTATTGTTGAAATCATGCTTAGTTCAAAAGAGAAACGATGAACATATATATAATATTTTGAACGAGTTTGCTATACAGGGTTGGATGGTTTTCTAATTATTTTTTCTAGCTAGCAGCTGACTAATAGGTTTAAGTAGTAGGGGTGATTTTTACTGCATTTGTGTGAGAAAGAAAAAGAAAAAAAAAATTGATGGGTTAAAAAGTTTGCAATGATTTGTATGGTAAAATGACTATGCCATTGTAACTAACCAAGACATTGTCCTAATAAAGGAACACCATTCAGCCATCCATGGTATTTCTAAATACCGACACAATGAATAATATGTATCAATTTGGGAAGGATCATCAATAGGATGCATAATGAACATTATCCACACACACTTTGTTCAAAAAAAAATCAACACACACACAAACACTAATCATCCACCATATGTTTTAATGCACATGGGATGATATAGCACCATAGAGTAATCTTAAGGATTCTGTTGTTGAATACTACAGTTAAAGACGGGTGGACGAAGAACCCCAACACAAATGGTTCAATGGCGTTTTGGAAATTTTCAATTTTTCGAGGGTAATAATTAATAGAAGCCCTAATTAATATCTTTATTTGTCTCTCATAAAAAAATGAAAAACGAGAATATTTTCTCAAAAATTTTGATATTAGCTAGTTATCTACTATTTTAAATTGAGTGTTATTTTACAATTATCATTCAGATTTTTTTTTCTTTTTTGTTAAATAATTAGTAATCATAGATCTGCGTTCATCATCTTGACATATTTATGATTATTGTACGAGCACAGTTTATCAAGTTATCGTAAAATCAAACTAATATGTATAAAAATATCTCAATTCTCTCCTTTTTGTTTTGGTATACGTCAATTCTCCCTTTTACACCCTCCACATGCAAAAGAATAATTATCTCACTTTTTTTTTTTATCTTCAACTCCTCAAGTACATCATTTTCCCTGTATCTGAACTGTGTGTCTTTGTGAACTTGAGATGTCAAAGGTTGTACAGATATATGAAGCAACAAAAGTCAAAGTTATAAAAACATTGAGAGCAACTATTCATCGAAAGATTGAAACTTGATACACCAATAGAAGATAGTGTCACAACTCTACAATCACTTAAAATAAACTCATTATAATTGTAGACAAGGACTCTGTCGAACACTAACAAGGGTAGAATAGGGGTCCCCTGCGTACTCTGTACCTCCCCTCTCCTTCTTCCTCCATGTGATACGTTTCTTACATTATTTTGTGGTTTTGCTTATCCCCCTTTTTCACAATCATGCATTCTTAGTTTTGTACATATTGTTCTGTGACATTTGTTTTTACACGTTTTTTCTCTATTTTTTTTCCTTAGATTAGTACTGAGTATGGTCGCCAACAAGCCAGCGCTATGGACCAGTGCTGATGACTCTTTGAAGTTGTAGTAGATCCTTGACTGAAGTTTTCCGCAAGCTTACTAATATTTCATCAATTTCCACTTCAAAATATTTCATCAATTTACCAAAGAAACTAATTTCACCACTACATTGCTAAGTAGACATAGCACATAAAACTTTACTAATTCTAGACAAGTTATACTCAATGCATATAATTTTACTAATTATACTCAATGCATATAAACATAACTTTCGAGACAGATTCGATTATTTATTTGAATTTGGGCCATTGTTGTATCAACTAAAAATGAAAATGGTGGATACTAGGTGGTAGACCATACTTTCCTAAAATGGGGAGGCCACAAATGGTTAGTGTATGAGATAGGTGTCGTTGTATCTTTGGTTCTTTGGCAATTAAGGAATGTCCATCTATTTTGAAATTGTCTTAAAATAGAAAAGGCAAACCGTCACTAATCACTACAATATGTTATGCTCGAAGTGTGATCTGTTGATTAGTTCAGTGTTACTTTATTAGCTTTTTAATGCCATTGTTTTGTACACCGACGTTGAAAAAAATTCAAGTGTTAAGCTATATATACATATTGACATCATATATAATTTATCAAGGTGAAACATTGAATTATGGTGAAGGTGAATCTCAGTATTGAGTATTTTAGGTAGGATATTTTTTATCAACCATCAAACTTCTTCATTTTAATGGACCACCATTCACTTTCGTCCAATGGTTGATTCGTTTTTAAAACAATTTTGAAAGAGTTTTTGTATGATCATCTAATACTACACATATATAGTTTTTTCCTGTTTTGTTTTTATTCATACTTTATCAAAAATCATTTTCAATAAATCATCTACTGATCATATAACTTGTTTGTGGGTCAAAACACTTAATTGTGTAGTTTAATTAAATCTTCTAAAAATATGGGTATTATGACTTAATTGTGTAGTTTAATTAAATCTCCTAAGACTTGTGAATTTTTTAAAACTCTTTTTCTAAGTTATGTCCATATTAAATTTCCACAAGGCATTGGCTCAATATGTATACTACTTATAAAAGTTATGCATTAATCCAAAAAGAATTAGAGGGTTCAGTGATTGCACTTTTATAAATCTTTTAAAAACAATTACTGTAAGACTAAAGAAGTTTGGGAGGCTACTCGTGTTCCCCTGATCCGACGGGAATGGTTCAGGGGTATATGGTTTACCCATGCCACACCAAAGTTCACTTTCTTTGCGTGACTTGCCATGAGGGACAGACGAACTACTGGTGATCGGATGATGAGTTGGAACGTAGGGGCTCTTACCTCTTGTGCTTTTTGCCATGAGCCATTGGAAACTCGGAACCATTTATTCTTCAAATGTCTGTACTCTAGCAAGGTCTGGTCGGGTCTAGTCTCTAAGCTTCTTGCTGGAAACTACTCTGACGACTGGCCTGCGGTTATCAACCTCCTCACGAATTGGTCAGCGGATCAGGTTAACATCTTCCTACTCTGATATACATTTCAGCTCCTAGTGTACTCATTATGGAGAGAACGCAATAGTAGACGTCATGGGGACGCTCCCACTATGCCAGAACAGCTCCTCAGCAGGCTCGATAAGGATGTCCGCAACAGATTGATTTCCATGCAGGAGCAAGGTGATGCTCGCTATGGGAACTGCTTGATTGTTTGGTTCGCAACACGCTAGGAACATTATTTCATTGGTTCATTAATCTCTGTCCAATTTGTTTACAAAGTTTAAAAACATGTTGCACTTGATGTAAAAACGTTTTTACCTTTTTCGAATAAATTTTATATTTTATTTAAAAAATATATATATACGAGTAAAGAAATTTAAATTCAGTCAAGAAGATATGCTAAATAGTAAGTACACGGTTTTAGTTCTGGAACCGGGGAAAATTCAACCAAGAATTATATTTTTATTTTATTATATATATATATATATAAGAAATAAATAAATAACATTAAAATAGTTTATGGCTTTAATATTTTATGGTACATCAATTTTGAAGAATTCATATACGCCATCATGTTTTTCACATGTTGATATATATATTGACTTTTGTACTGTCCCTAAATTTGGACCATGCATCACATATCGACTTTCCTAATATATGAAAACTAAATTTGTATACCTTTTACAAAAGATTTTTGTATAATTTATTAAGATTTTTGTATAATTTGTATACCTTTTATAATTTTTTTCACATAAATATTCGACGACCGTATTTGATAGAAAATTTAACCAAATAGTCGTCTCGTGGGATTAATAAATTGGGTTTATTTGTCACTTTTGCAACATTAATTGAATACTTACGACTTTAAGGGAATGGTCAGTGATATATGGGGAATAACAGTACCAAATGATTGCAGTAGATAAAACATTACAATCTTTAGGATTAGTACTAAATAATTGAGGCTGTTTTGTACGGTTGGTCGAGAATAAAGTAATCAAAATACTGTTACATATTTCAATGAAAGTTTCAAACCGGATTAACTCATCCCATTTAATAAGTTTACTAACGTGTTAAGATATTTTATAGATTTTGAGCTTTTCAAAAGTTGGTCCTTTAAAGACCATGGTCCTGAAAAAAATGTCAATTCAAACACATTTGATTTAGAGCTGTGGGTTTTGCTAGTTGACTTACATGTTCTTCCAATTTTAATTTTTTGTTATTTAGTTTCTCACAAGAAGTAGATTTTCTTTTTTAAAATTTATGTACGATAAAAATAAGGTTTTCTAGTAAACAAAAAACCAACAAATAACTCTTTTTCTTTTTGTAAATTGACCTTTAACTAGCAAAAGATACAGATCAAACTTACAAAATTGAAATGTCCGTAATCTCCAATATTACTCTTATGTATATCTTCGAAGAGCTTGTAAATTCTTTATAACTTCTAGGACTTAAGTTAAGTTATTCATTGCAAGGATTTCGATTTGATATAATATTTATCATAATTTTGAAATTTTAAAAGTGATGACTGAGGATTATATTGTATTCTAAATCAGACTTCGTATGAATGATTTGCATTTTTTGTAAGTTAGGGTAAACTTGCAAGAAAATGATATTTGCAAGATAGGACCTAAAATATAAGATAGGACTTTAATAAACATCTTTATTTTACAGAAGAATATGATATATATCTTTTGTCAACAATATTCATGACAAATACAGCTCTTTAGATCATTTCTTCGCATGCTGGCCACTCTCTTCGAATGGTTCAAAAAATTGTGAAGTCTGTTTATGTTGGACAATTGACATGCAATCTCTCAATCCTAACGGTCTAAATAAATAAGAGCATCATGTTTTCTCTACATCTACTGATCTACCCACATATACACTTAAATATATGGTTGTAAAATACTGAATAAATTAATACAACTATTCGACTATATGTTTTGATTTACCAATATATATATATTAATAACATACTGCATATTTGCATCGATATAGTATGATTGAATGCCTCAAAAGTGATAATTGATGTTTTGAGAACTGTTTGTACTACTAACAAACCGTCCTAATGCCAACGGTAATAATTTGTATTACATTAAATAGGACAATGTTCACGATCAGAACCTTCTAATATCAGATACAAAAATTACTTTTACAAGTGTACATAAAATAAAATAATTTTTAAAAAAGATATCATGTAATATAATTTTTGAAATAACATTACATTGACGCTAAACATTTTTCTTAGCAGATATAAATTTCTCGTATTTTATACTACACAAACAAAAATATTTGTATCTCAATCACTATATAGTATTTCAAACAATAAATATTGGTATGTTGTTCGTTTGTCTGTCGTTGGATCATCAACAGAGACAGATGAACAACATAGGTTATCGCATCACTTTTCAAAAAAATAACTAGAAATAATATATAAACTAGGTTCTAACTTGGAGAACTGCTGAATTTGCTACATATATTAAACTATAACTTTAAAGAAGGATTGAAATACACATTAGGTTTTGTCTCTTCAAAAAATTGAGAAACTTATTTTTCCAAAAGTCTTTCATTTGCTATTGTTGTAACACTCCGACCACTACCTCATAGTGAGCCCCATGTCCAATCCCAGTCCATGAGCCGACCTTCTTTAATGAGACTCACGTTCTCTCACTAGGCATGTGAGCCCATCCATATCCGACGGTCGGTTTGCTACGTCCGGGAGGCTTTAAAGACTTGTTACCGTCTCTACAAATCACCACATGATCTTTTCCTGTGTTTTGTTCTCACTCGCACAGTTCTGACAATCACTTCCCGAAAGGTCACCCATCCTGAGACTACTCCAGCTCAAGCACGCTTAACTGTGGAGTTCTCTCATGCCCCTTGAACAAAAAGATAAGTGCATTTTGGTGACATAGGTGGCCAAATCAATTCTTTTAAACCTCTCTGCAAGTCTCTGAAATCGGGGTGTCACAATTCATCCCCACTAACAGATCGCAACGTCCTCGTTGCGCACCAAGATCATCACCCCTGACGATGTGAGCCCACTCGACTACACACTCGTCTGGGTTTGGCTCTGATACCACGCCCGGACCGCCACCTCTTAGTAGGCAGTAAACACGTTCCAAACATAAACACGACCATTACTTAGCATAGAATCAGAATGTCTAACCATCAAACAATCATGACTTTGAATATGCAACACGTAACTCTTTAATACCCTTCTATATCATTCATGCACCTTAAATAACAAACTCAGAGCAAGGCCCTTGTGGCACAACTACTCCCACACTCAGAGCAAGGTCTTCATGGCACAACTACTCCCACACTAACATTCTCATTCTCGTTCTCATGCATATGCTTTTGCAATTCGTAAACTTGTCTTAACATGCATCTTTAAACATTAACATCACACATTCAAGTTACTAACAACCTAACTTCATCATGTAATCACAAACCACCCAAACACAACTCTCAAGCCTATACTCAGCAACTATCGAAAAATATAAAAGGAAAAAGGCTACTGCATATCCGAAAATACCACCCTCACCTGGAATGGACGGAAAACTGGAAAGAAAAAGGCTTAAGCAGCTGGCAACGGTCTGAAACTTGCAGTAGAAGAAAACAGTTCAAACACCAATTAGGGTTTCTGGTTTTTGACAGAAGCAGATGATTCTTGTCTGACAAGCAATCAACGTAGAAGCTAAGGTCTACTTTTTCCGGTGATAAGGATGGCTCAGGTGGCTTCCCTAACACCCCTTCTATCTGTAACAATCGTCGAACTGACTTTATGTGCTCAGGTAACGCCGTAATTCTTCCACTAAAACTTCAGGTCGAAACTGCAAATTGGATCTAACACTTAGTTAATTTCTGGGCTCAGAAAATAATGATTTTTCACTAACTTTGATCATGATTTCCGGATCGACCTTACCTCGGATCGAAGTATGTGGCGGTCAGGACGTTACAATTATCATCACTTTTAGTAAAGCTTAATCTCAAAATTTTAAGATGTTATCAAATTTTAGGAAATATCTATTTTTGCTTCATCAACAACATTTGATGTCTTTAAATAATAGTCAATAAAACTTGATGTTTTAAATGATCTTCGAAAAAAAAAGTTCATACTTGAAATGCCTTTAATTTGAAAATTCATAGTTTAAACGATCTTTTTTCTAATCAACACAACGACGTCGTTTTGTTAATTACAGATTTGTGAACGACATAGTAAACATGTGTTAGTTGCTCCGTTATCAAATTTTACGAGATGTCTATTTTCATTAACAATATTTGATGTTTTAAAAAGATAGTCAATATAATTTAATAATTTAAATGGTTTTAGGGAAAGTTCATTGTTTAAATAGTGTTAATGGAAACTTTCATGGTTTAAATGAAATCTTCCCAAACATAACTGGTTTAGATACCCTAAACATCAATACTTAATAAATTACATAGAGAGATATGCAATTATAGGCCTTGTAGTAAAGTATTGAGCTACAACCACCACATTTCAATTTTAATTCTTTTTTCTTTTCTTTTTTTCTTTTTTTTGTCAAACTTTTCAGTTTTAATTCTTTTGACTTTTTCTGTTAGATTTTTTCTATTCTTACAATATATTTTATATGGAACCCTTCGTCTTCCTCGTCATGAATACCAAACTAAAACAAGGAATGACCTGGTAGACTCTCCTGTAGTTATTCCTATACATACTACATCAATATAGAATTGTATTTAACAGAATGTCTAATATAAAAAAAAAAATAGACCGAAAATAAGATTAGATGTGTGACGAGAGTGGCTTAACTTTTTTTCCGATAATTTAAGGTAAATCTCTAAACGTATGGAGG
The DNA here is from genome assembly GCF_030686135.1 of Camelina sativa. Taxonomy (NCBI): domain Eukaryota; kingdom Viridiplantae; phylum Streptophyta; class Magnoliopsida; order Brassicales; family Brassicaceae; genus Camelina; species Camelina sativa. The sequence goes on along the minus strand of NC_141886.1, from coordinate 7,996,066 downwards.
ACGTCCGAGACTAATTCATGCGAGACAATAGCTTAACTATAATTCCAAAAACTGTTTTCTAATACGAATAGAGACTTTGATATATTTCACAGCTTCCAAATTTACCATGATCTGAATGGTGATAGCTTGGTTCCTTTGAATGAATCATCCGTTATTAAGCTCAAAATTTTGACAAAGTCATTTTCGAAAAAAACCAAAGGATGTAATCTCCCACTAGGAACGTTTTCAAATGTTGTTTTAAGGTCTTTCACCAAAAAAAAAAAAAAAACCAAGCATATCGAAAGCAATTTTTCAGTCAATCAAAGATTTCCATAGAACTCCATGACTATGATAGAAAGGATTATACGATCTTAACATTACTTATGATGTTCGTATGGAGTCAATCATTCTCTTTCATGAACTGGTCGGCAAATTTGTTCACATGCTTTGACGGTTCATGAGCGAGTACAAAGCTCAGAGAATTTTTTTAGTGAATAAAAATTTATTTATTCATTTCTATTTTTGTTGTTGTTAGTCACACAAATAAAAAATCTTTCTTATGGGTAAATACTTTATTATACAGTAAATAATAATACACAATAATCGTTTTCTAACTTTTTTACTGAAGCCTATCAAAATAAAACTCTGCAAGTTTTTGGTTATTTGGTTGTAATGGTTTAATCCTACATATTTGTTTTAGTTTTTCGAAACGTCACCCAAAATAAAATCTACTCATTTAACCATGCTTATTTTACTTTTATTTATTTTGCTCTATATCTAAACCAAAAAGTTTCAGGTTTAGGTTCATTATGTTGGACTGAAGACCAAAATATGTTCGTGTAATCACCTCTCCAAAATGGCTACAGGTGATGATACTGATACGTCGGTTAACCTATCAAAACCGGATTTTTTTTTTTCTTGCTCGTTGTGTTTAAGTCTTAATCAGTGGGGAAATCAGTCGGCAACTTATAAACATATCTTATCCACACACACTGACACACACCACCATGTCAACAAAAAGTACTTTGAAGTAATATTAAATAGAATGTGATATATAATGAATGTGAACCTTAATTATTCAAGACATTCAGTACATTGTAAATTGTATATTATTGGTCTCCAACTAACATAAGGAATAAGACAATTTCTTTTGTAAGGTTTTTTTTTCTTTTTCTTTTCGTAACCATTTTTAATCTATTTATTATGGAAGAATGTCAAACTCGTGTTATATATAAAAAAAAAATAGATGTCAAACTCATGTAGCTAGCCACTATTTATTTATTTATTTTAAAGGTTTCTTTTTGAGATATTACTTACTAATAAGAAGCGTATGAGCTAGGTATATAGTAGTACCCCACCACCTAATATTCTATATAAAATGAGCAAAGAACATTCATACCAACACACAACGAAAAAGATAGATTCTTCATCCTTTCAAATTATAATTTTCCTTTTTTTTTTATAAACAAAACTTTGTGTCAAGAGAGAGATGGAGATAGAACCAAAGTTTAAGAGGATATGTGTCTTTTGTGGAAGTAGTGCTGGTAATAAAGCCAGTTACAAAGATGCTGCTATCGAACTCGGAACCGAACTGGTAAATTTTTCATTTTCTTCTTCTCTGTTTAGAATCTTGTTTTCTTTCTTACTTCTTTTATTTTTTTTTCTTTAAATTTCGTTTTTTGTGTATATAAGAATATTTAGTCTTTTCATTTATTTATTCATAGCTTACGAGCAACCCAGAAAAAAAAAAAAAAAAAAAAAAAAAAGCTCTGTTTTTCCTCTTCCAGTTTGAAAAGAATTGAAAATTACAGTAAAACCTTTATCACTTCCAAGTTTTTGGGAAGACTCATGTCTTAAGACCTAATTCTCCTATGAGTAGATTAGTCTCTCTCTTTTTCTTTTTTTCTCAAGACTTCAGATTTTTCTTCTTGGTAGTAGATTGTAAAACCGTAACAATAAGAAAACCACATACACAACGTTTTTTCTCATTTTATGTAGTGTTTAAGGTTTTAACTCACATATTAAACATTATTTATTACCTTACATAAACACTATTCAATCTATTACAAAATAAATTATAGCATACAAATAAATAACTGTAAAACAAAAATAACTAATTTATTTTAGATTTAAAAAATATAAAACATTACCTAACGTGAAATTTATTTGGCTAAAACAATATTTTTATTGTAATAGGAGAAGTGAAGAACAAAAACTTCTTTGCTACCAAAAAAAAAAAAACATTATCATTTTTATTTTGACTTCTTGACTTTTAGTATATATGACCTCAGAATAAGTATCATCAAATATTGGATCTTTTGTTAATTTAATTTTTTTCAGTTGACCCAATAAAGGTATAACAAGTTGCTCGGAAATGGATTTAATCATTTGACTTGTCATAACTAATAACTAAAGCATTTTAAGCCATTTAGAGTTAGTGGAGTTCACTATTTATATATATATATATATATATATATTATTTTTTTAAACCCCATTATCTTGTTTAGATGATTTTTATTTGGAAGAATATTATCTTCTTCCATTTGTACTTACTGTGATCAGTAAGAAACATAGTTACAAAGCTTAAAAAAGGATGAGAATTCAAAAGTATTTTAAGTTGAATTTTGTGATGGGAAAGTTCATACTTTATTTTTGTTTTACCATCTTTTTTTCTTGGGTACTTTTACCAGAAAATGTAATTATTGAGTTTTCCACACCTTTATAGTTTTTTTTCTACAATATCTTTATCCACTATTTGATGTAATACATTTTCTCTCTCTCTCTCTCTCTCTCTCTCTCTCTCTCTCTCTCTTGTATTCTTTTTTTTTTTTGTATCAATTAACAAATGACAACGACCACTAAAATTAAAAGGCAAAGTTTACCCAAACCATCCAAATTTTTTTTTTGTAGGTATCGAGAAACATCGATCTTGTCTATGGTGGAGGGAGCATTGGTTTAATGGGTTTGATTTCTCAAGCTGTTTTCAATGGAGGTCGCCATGTCATCGGGTTCGTTTTTAAAACATTCTTAAAGTAAAATTTCAATGTTTACGTTAGTCATTAACGTGGAAAGAACCAATTAGTAGTAATACAAATGGATAATTTTGGCGTACGTGTAGTGTTTGTGACGTTAACTTTTTTAACTAACTTTATTTTGTCTTGTTACTGTCTTCAGGGTTATCCCCAAGACACTAATGCCAAGAGAGGTACGTCCGAAATATAACTCCAGAATAATATTTATGAAGTATTGTTTCTTTCTTACCACTTTCATAAGAACAAATAAAAGAGCTTGCAGATAAATTGGTGGTAGATAATTTAACAAGAACATCAACCTCATAAATGTTATCTTTAAACGCGTATATAACATTTGTCTCATATTAGAGAGTGTTTCAATTGAGACAAAACAGGCCAGTTTATTGGACGGTGATATTTTCATGTTTCTTTCTTATCTTTTGTTTTTTTAGCTATAATTCGTATTTTTCTCTATTTTTGAAATGAGAAATTAATTTTTAACTGATTAAGATAAAAAATTAAAGACACCATCATGTTGCTCCAAAAATATAATTACCTTTTTAAGAAAGAGGGTCAAAGTGATCAATGTAAGAGAAGCACCTCGAGAGACTAAATCATCATTACATCTAATCCTTTTCTCACAACATAATGGGCTAAAATATGATTGCACAAAGATAAAAATGGATTTTGTAAATTACTACATGTTGAGTCTAAAACAGTAGTATAAGAGACCTTTATTAGATTCACATATCTTTGGAGGAAGGAAACCATAAAACAAGTGGTGTGAGTGAGTGTGTGTAAGAGATTTGTCTTTTTGTTGTGGAATACACAGAAGACACAAGTGGTGAGTGAGTGGTGATAATAATAACAACTAATAATAATAATAATGTGTAAAAAATTTGTGAATAAAGATAACAGGAGAGACAGTGGGAGAAGTGAAGGCAGTAGCAGACATGCACCAAAGGAAAGCTGAGATGGCTAAGCACTCTGATGCTTTTATCGCTTTACCTGGTTGGTTCCTTTTCGTTTTCATCTTATCCACATTTTTTAGTTTTCTTAAAATTTTGATCAGTAAAAAATGGGAACTAACTAATGTTGGTAATTATGTAGGTGGGTATGGTACACTTGAAGAGCTTCTTGAAGTAATCACTTGGGCACAGCTAGGCATCCATGATAAACCAGTAATCATTTTGCTTCCATTTCTGTTTACACATATAAACTAGTTAATGATTTAGTTTTAGTGTAATTAGTTAAAACAACAATGAACATGTTTTTATCAGGTAGACCTCTACGACAAAACATAACATGTTACGTTTGATATAGTTGTCTTACTTACATTTTTGTGAATTAGCTAATTCATTTTTTAATCTGATGAATATAAATGTAAAATGAAATGTGAAGGTGGGACTGTTGAACGTTGAAGGATACTACAATTCGCTGTTATCATTCATAGACACAGCAGTGGAAGAAGGTTTCATTTCACCAACTGCTCGTCATATCATTGTCTCTGCTCCTTCCGCTAAAGAACTTGTCAAGAAACTTGAGGTTTATAATCTTTTTTCTTTGTTTTTGGTTATCAATCTATATTTTTCTATTGTAAATATTGATTCCATCTTTTGTTTTATTTCGGAAAAATAGGATTATGTACCAAGACATGAGAAGGTAGCCTCAAAGAAAAGCTGGGAGATGGAGCAAATAGGGTTGAGTCCTACTTGTGAAATCTCAAGATGAAAAAGAAAAAAAGGACTAATTAATTTCCTTAATCAGGACAAACCCAATTGAATGTTTCTCCAAAATTGGGATCCTTTTTATTGATTGTAAAACTTTAGTCCCAGCAATCGGAAAAAAACAGATTAACTTTCTTCTTTTTGTGTAGTTGATTCTGTTGTTTTAATGTATTTTTTGTTTTTTTAGTTTTTATATCAGGGGAAAAAAGACAGAAAAGATGTTGGTTTTTTTCTTCTTAAGTTTGAATTTTGTAATATGTCCCCCAACCAACAACTCAATCTTTGGGGGGTTTTTTTTTTTTCTTTATTTGTTGACGAGTTTAAATTTAAAAAAAAATTGTTTTTAATTTTTTTTCCGTTGTGATTATAGTAAATAAAATGTTGATCGATCGTATATGAACATTTCGATTGAAGTTACAAGTCTCTTGATCACCAATTTGTAAGCCACACATTTGAAACATCTAAATTAGTTTAACCACACACTGACACACATTTGAAACACCTAAACCACGAAATTGCTTTTTTTTTTTTTTTTTTGGATTTAGTACATTTTCAAAATTGTAAAACTAGTGAAATTAATTTTTGTAAAAATGCTAGGAAGCATATAATTTTTTTTAAAAACCCATCTAAAACAAAAAGTTGTATTCATATGGTTCCATCAAATTTAAGTAAATAACCAAAACAAAATTATGTGTACAATATACTAAGCCCAAACATGGAGTTGCTGCATATATATGGATCACCTAATGGGCTCACTCTCAAACTTAGCTTGTATACTTACACTTATATTATGCTTCTTATTCAACACAATTTTGTTTTCTTTACTTAATCAAACTTAGCACATACATTTCTTTTTTTTTTTTTTTTTTTTTTTTTTGTCAACAACATACATTTCCTTTGTTTGTTAAAGTTTGACTGGTAATTAATTAAGAAGAAGAAAAAAAAAAGTTGAATTTTCAAATCTTTGTTGGCTCCATTTAAATGAGTTGTATTAAAAAAAAAAAGAGAAAAAGACCGGAACAAATGTCCTAATACTAATAATAGAGGTTTTACCTTTTTAATTTGATTAATTAAGGAAACAAAAAGTTTAGACCTTTAAGAATTTTAAAACCTCTCTCCCATCTCTCTCACACACTCTTTCTCACTCTGCTCTCTTACAGATCGGAGAATCTCTCCTCTGAGCCCTAATCTATCGAGTTGGTTTTGTATCACCGGGCGTGTTCAGATCTCCGAGATCTAAAATCCTGTAAAGTAATTACCTTTTCATTTCATTTCCCTTCTCTTCTATACTAGAGAATTTGATTTTTCGATATTGCCTTTGTTTCAGTATTATGATCTCACGATTAGATTATGATGTTTTGAGAAAGATTAGATTTTTTTTTCCTGAATCTGTCGTTTTTAGTCAAAGATTTAAATAGAACTTATTATAATAGTTTTGTGTTGTTGAAGCTGAAGAAAAGATTGAATCTTTTAGTATTTGCTGAGTAGAGTTTGGAGATATTGCGAACTAAATGGGAACAATGCACCGCAGGTATGTTTTTTATTGACTGTTTGATTGTAATACAAAAAAAAAAAGAGTTTGCTTTCAATTTGAAGATTACTACTTATAGTGGTTTACTTTTTTGGCAGTGGTGCTCCTCGAAGAACAAATGAAAATGCAAAGGTTATTATCACAACTATTTTGGGAATAGTGTTTGGGACTTTTATTGGTGTTACATTACCTTCAGTTTCTTTTAAGGTTTGGTGTTTGTTTTCATCTTTCTTCTTGACTTGTTTAGTTGTCCCTCTTTCACTTTTTCACTTGTTAAGTTTTGTTTTTTGTGTTCCTTCAGATTAACTTACCCTCGGGCTTTATGCCATCTTTTGATGGGAAGTTGTTATCTGGTGACAAGTCGCCTGAAGATTTCGGTTCAAGAAAGTTTCCTGAGGTTATATAACTGTCTGATCTGTATAATCAGTTTCATGAATGCAGAACTGTTTCTTTCCTCAAGAACCAAATATAGTTTTTATGTTAGCTATTTGATTGTATGTGCTAGAGATAGTGTCTCATTGTTTCTGTTGTTGTGATTGAAGATATATGTTCCAACCAACCCGCGTGGTGCTGAGCTATTGCCTCCCGGAATTGTTGTGGCGAGAACTGATTTTTACTTGCGTAGATTATGGGGAGAACCTAATGAAGTATGTGTTTCATTTTTGTTTTATCAACAACATATATGGTTCTCTGTGGAGGCTATTAGATTTTTTATGTCAAAATAAAAACCTTTGCAGGATTTGAAGAAGAAGCCAAAATATCTTGTGACATTTACAGTTGGGTTTGAGCAGAGGAACCATATTAATGGAGTTGTTAAGAAGGTTCTGTGCAATATCAGCATGTCTTAGCCAGTATTTTTGTACAGTAATGACACTGCTGGATACACTCAGATCTTTTTGTTTGTTTTTGTCATTTCTGCAGTTCTCTGAAGATTTCCAAATTTTGCTCTTCCATTATGATGGTCGGACAACTGAATGGGACCAGTTTGAGTGGTCAAAGAACGCGATTCATATTAGTATAAGAAAGCAAACAAAATGGTGAGTCATCTGGTAGTTTCTATGAGTGGTTATCAAACATTCTGGACAATCTTGTTTTTGTTTAGTATATGAAAAATTCTCTACTGGTTTTGGCAGGTGGTATGCGAAGAGATTTTTGCATCCTGATGTTGTGTCAGCTTACGAGTACATATTTATATGGGATGAAGATCTTGGAGTGGAGCACTTCAATGCGGATAGGTAAGTTGCATTGTCTGGAGTCGCATAACAATGTCTTCTTATACATATAATGATGGAGTTCTGTGAAAACTTCAGGTACGTTGAGTTAGTTAAGAAGCATGGTTTAGAGATTTCTCAACCAGGCCTAGAGCCTAATAATGGACTCACTTGGGAGATGACAAAGAGGAGAGGTGACCGAGAGGTCCACAAGTAAGATCTCTTTTTCTCTCTAACCGTTCTTTGCCTTTCAGTTTTGGTTCTGATTTAAGAATGTGTTGTTTTCACTGGTGAACAGAGATACTAAAGAAAAGCCTGGATGGTGTAAAGACCCACATTTACCTCCTTGTGCCGCGTAAAACTCTCTTTCTTCTCTTTAGCCCCACTCAAGAATGCTTAGTCGTTATCAGTACTAAGTTTTGTTCCCCTCACACAGATTTGTTGAAATAATGGCTCCTGTATTTTCACGAGAAGCATGGCGATGTGTGTGGCATATGATTCAGGTTTGTCAATCAGTAGATACGCGGAACTAATGCACTATTGCTTGGATGAATTTAATCACTTTGTTTATGTTTCTGATGCAGAACGATCTGGTTCATGGATGGGGTCTCGACTTTGCGCTTAGAAGATGCGTAGAAGTAAGTAATTTTTGGCCCTCTGCTTGATAATAAACCATATATTAACTCCGGAATGGATCATGAAACTCTGTGTGTGTGTTGTTGCAGCCTGCTCATGAGAAGATTGGTGTTGTGGATTCGCAATGGATAATACATAAAGTGATACCGTCACTTGGAAGTCAAGGTAAGTCAGAGAATGGGAAAGCTCCATGGCAAGGAGTGAGAGAGAGATGCAAAAAGGAATGGACCATGTTTCAGAACCGATTAGCAGATGCTGATAAAGAGTACCTTGGGAGGACGGTCAAAGGATAAAAATAGACTTGTCTCTTCTTTTTTTTTACCTTTTATATAATTATTATCGACAAAACCTTACTCTGTATATCAAAACAATTTACCCTAATTAGGTTCTGATAGGGCATATGTGAAACTCTTTATATTTGATATTGTGTGACATTACTTTTGATTGAGCTTTAATGTTGATTGAGCTTTGAAATTTCGGAATGAGTTTATATTCCACGACAACACTTACGAAAGAAAGAAAAAAACTAAACTGTAATTAAAACTAAACGTCTGTATAAGAATTTGGTATAGTGTTGGTTGTTTCTTCATTGTTCTTCAGTCAATTTAAATTTCCTTCTTTGGACTTCTGAAAAGACAATAAGAAAACAAGACTAACCAGTTTTAGGATTGATCTATTCCACCCAATTTCATAGATTGGGAATTTTATATTTGCTTTCAATAGATAACGTAAATGGTAGAGAAATTTAGGGCAAGAGAAGGGTATTGGTCATTTGGTTGTTTGCACACAAAAAAGAAAAAAAAAAGAGAAGGGTATTATTGGTTAGGGACTTTGGAGTGTGAGTGTGAAGCTTTTTACACCAAATCCAATATTCAGTTTTATTTTTGATTTCTGTTTACAATATTTTCCCCGATAGAAAGGAAAAAAGTATGAAAATGTCAGTTTCACCTTCCTTTTTGCTTTTAGTTCAAGTCTATGATTTGTCCATAGAAAACCATGATGTCTCCCTTTATTTATTTATTTTTCTCTATACTCTATTGGCTGTTTAATTTCAATTCCTTCTTTATGGTTAAGAAGTTTGCTATCATATCATTAGTAGAAGCCTCTAATGAGGAAAAACATATATTAAGCAACATCATAAAAGTTATTTCTCGTGTATCTTGTGTGTAAATTATATATAAATGACATAATTAAGAAAACATGAAATTAGGAAGAACAGAAGTTTGGTGTTAGGCACCTACCATTTTTATAGTAACAAAGAATAAAATCCTCATATATCTCCTTTGCATTCATCACTCATCACATTCACAATTCTTCTCTCTCCCTCTCTCTCTTTCATCAATATATATTTATCTTTCTCTCTCTTCGTTTAATAGAGTTTGAAGGTTGAGAGGGGAGAGAGGAGAATGGGAGAGATGAAGAGTATGCAAATGGGTGTGATTGGAGCATTGTTTCTATCAGTTGCATCTTCTGTCTCCATTGTCATTTGCAACAAAGCTTTGATGACCAATCTTGGTTTCCCTTTTGGTAATTCATATGTTTCCTCTTTTTTACTTTGTGACAATATATGTTCTAAACCGATTATGATCATTTATTTTTTTGGCCATGATCTTGTTACAGCAACAACATTGACGAGTTGGCATTTGATGGTAACATATTGCACACTTCATATGGCATATAAACTAAACTTCTTTGAGAATAAACCTATAGACATGAGAACTGTTGTTCTCTTTGGCCTCCTCAACGGCATCTCCATCGGTCTCCTCAATCTCAGCCTCGGCTTTAACTCTATCGGTTTCTACCAAGTATATATGTTCGACCTAGTTTTGATCTTCAGCATGTAACATCTACTTATTTAACCAATTTCATGTTTCTCAATAAAAAATGGCAGATGACCAAACTTGCAATCATACCATTCACTGTTCTATTAGAAACTCTCTTCCTCAACAAGAAGTTCAGGTGAACCTTGCTTATCTTATTTTATCAAAACTCATATTTTAACTGGATGAATGATGACAAAATATATCAGGTTATTAATTTTTTACTCTTTACTATATAGATTTATTTCTAAAAGTTGTGACATATTTGGTTTTGCAGCCAGAAGATAAAATTCTCATTATTTCTGCTCCTGGTTGGTGTTGGGATAGCATCAATCACAGATCTTCAGCTCAACTTTGTTGGCTCTGTTCTCTCTCTCCTTGCCATCGCCACAACTTGCGTCGGCCAAATTGTATGCTTTGTGTTTCATTAATCAATGTACAAAATATTAATCCATAGTATATAGTAGCTAATATGACTAATATATATCATGTTGTGGTGTATAGCTAACAAATACAATTCAGAAGAGACTCAACGTGACATCAACACAACTCCTATACCAATCAGCCCCGTTCCAAGCTGCTATACTCTTCGTCTCCGGTCCTTTTGTCGACAAATACCTCACTAGCCTCAATGTCTTCTCCTTCCATTACTCTCCTATTGTTGTGGTAAAAATTACATCAATTTATTTGGTATAATCTTCATTTAAGAATTAGAGTGGTTTTGGTATATTGGTCCGACCCGATTAAACTCAGCCCACCTTTAGTCCGGCCCATTTAAACCTATCTCATTTTGAAACATGTTTGTAGTCGTATTTTTAACAAACCTAGATAGGAGAATTTTGTGAAATTTGACGATGATGAATCTTGTTGCTCTATACATGCAGGGGTTCATAACTTTGTCGTGTTTGATAGCGGTTTCGGTTAATTTCAGCACATTTCTAGTGATCGGAAAGACATCTCCGGTGACATACCAAGTCTTGGGACATCTCAAAACGTGTTTGGTGCTCGCATTTGGTTACACTCTCCTCCATGATCCTTTCACTCCTCGTAACATCGCTGGAATCCTCATCGCTGTCCTCGGCATGCTTCTATACTCCTACTTCTGCTCCGTTGCTTCTAAATCCAAACAAGTCTCCTCCGAGTCGACTTTTCTTGTGCGTAACCAAATAAATAAAAAAGATAGCTAGAAATAATGACTCTTTGAAAGTTTCTAAGTACTTTTGTTTTATTCTTTTTGTTTTTTACAGGGGAAAGATAGGGACACGACACCTCTTTTGGGACAAGATAAAGAGAACCATCATGAAGCCAAGAAATTAGACAAGCATTCTCCAGTATGAGAGTACAATTACTCTCTCTTTATGTTTGGTCTCCATAATCCTGTTCTTTCTTTTTTTTTTTTTGGTCCATTCATTGATAATGTTTTGTAATTGAGTAAGCATTTTCCTCCTTTTTGTGATATTACAAGGATAAATATTATCTTCTCTCGTGATCTTTTGCTTATCTTAGTATCTTCTCTGATCTCTCGTGTTCAAATAATCAAAATTGTTCTCTAGTAAAAAAAAAAGAAGAGAAAAAGAATACTAGCTAACTTATAATTCATATCAAAATAGTTTTAGACACTTGGGTGATGAACTTGTGAATCTGTGATTAGGTATTTTTTGAGTTTACAAAAAAAAAAGATATTGGGCGATTTCATGCATACAATATAATTTTAGGATTTTACACACAAAACAAAAATTGCGTTTCTATGGCTACAACTTATAAAGAAATGAAGTATTTTATGCTCTTTAATTTTGTCCACATACGAAAATTAAAGAAAGTATTTATGTTATTATATATATATATATATCTATATACATGTGTGTGTGTGTGTTTACATGTACAATCCACTATATAAGCTTACAGATTATATTAAATGTATGTATGTACATGTGCATCAAGTCTAACGTTTACTATATAAGTCATGCCCATCCCTAGTGCACATGCTACGTCGTCTTTGTTTTTTTTTTCTATCTTTCCATGAATAGCATACTGTATTTACAACATTTTTATATTATGGACCCACGAAGAGAATTGGCATGAAACTTTCCTTTAAAAGCGAATAATTTTTGTTATTGTTATTAAAACTAGTGGTGATCATGAGACTTTGAAGCTACGAATGATAGAAACAGATAATAATAATAACTGAGAAATATTGGTCATCAATCTTCATCAATAGGCCAACTTGTTTAATTTGCAACAACCAACAATCCAACTAAAAATTCATTTATTATATAGTAGTGTTTTAAACAAATTTATATGATGATGACTTGTTCCTACAAATTTCTACAATTTTTGTCTTATGGCCAACGATATTTTGATACGTTTCTACAAATTTCTTAATCAACTCTAATGCTTATTTTTTAAGATTACTATTCTCTTTAATTTGTATTCTGTATACTACCTTGTCGGTTCGTTTCACTTTCTTTAGCCATTGCTTTTTACATTCTCCACTCATATTAAAAATAGTTTATGTAGGAACTTACAAAAATGTAAGTTAAACAATCTGGTGTAAGTAGATTTTTGTATGTGCATGTGATTAAGCTCCCAAGTGTTTTCTTCTTACTTCTTACAGTGATCTGTTTATTTCGATTTTATTCACAATAATCTGATATTTTTAATGCGATTATAACAAGGGCTGTTGTGTATTTGATGTACAAACCACCCATAGTTCTAGTTAGGCATTCTACATGACTTTTGTTTTTCTCTGTGCCAGTGACACATAATCTAAATTTGTCACTTAATATCTTTCCGTTCATATTAAAAATATGTACAAAACTTAGTAAAAGTCAGAAATAACATTTACCCAAGGTGGTCTTTATATATATATATAACTAATTGCTTATAAACAATCCTGATCAGATATAGAAGTCAGTTTGAACTTTGAACCTTGAGAAATAACATATCAAAGTGAATTTTAACTGGCATACATAACAAGTTTACCTTCAAAAATGAAGTATAGAAGACACTAATATAATACGTACGCTAGTCTATATATAAACTTGCATATAAACTCTAATAGTGTTAACAAACAATTACTATAACTTGCATATAAACTAGCGTTAACAAATAATTAACATCAACTCTATTTATTTCTAGAATTGTTAGTGTAAAATATCTCACATCGAAAAATTTATGAAAAAATTTAAGTAATATATAAAGGGTTAGGGCCTCTCAACTTATTGTCAATTAGTTTTGAGTTGGAAACCCAATATAAACCCGAATTTAATAACAATAGAATCAAATCTTCATTGACCATGTGGTTTCCGTTCATGTATTATCGATCGAAGCCGTTTGTGTGTTGTTTTGGTTGTAATTGGGTTTTATCCGCCCAGCTATTGTCTTGCCTCTCACTCTTGGTTTACTCTTCTAGGCTCCCATAAAGCATAGTTTAGGCTTCGTATTAGTTGTTTGCAGTTGGTTTTTCTCATTGTTATTGTTTGTTGTGGTTGATAGCTATCTCGATCCATCATTGTGTTCAGTCGAGCAGTTTTCTCAAGAGGTTAGGTTTCGCTACTTGTGTTGACTTTGCATATCTGTTTAATTCTTATTGCATTTTAAAAACTTCTACACAGACAATTTCGCATTAATAAGCGTGCATCAGATCTTTATTTGTTGTGTTATGAAGACTTTGGTTCTGCTTTCGAGTGATCGACAGGTTTAATTTGTAATTCACAATGTATGTATTCTTCTAAATTTTATTAATAATATCATATGACATATAAAAAAAAAATCCATCTTTATTTTTCTCCAAAATAAACTTTTTTAATTTCTTGACTAGAATTTGTACCCGCGCATGCGCGGGATTTTAATTTAAAATATTTCTTATCAATAGAAATTGTTGAGTTTAAATATAATCATTTCAATTTTTGAGTATAAATCTATATAAATACTAAACTTACTTTACTCAGTGATATACAACATATATATTTTTAAAGATAATATTTCTTTGTTATATCTATTTGCGATTTTAGTTAAATTTTTTTATCAATAAGAATCATTGAATATGAATATAATTTAAAGAATAAAAGATAAATCTATATAAATGCCGTACTTATTTTACTAATCTATATGTAACATATATTGTCTAGTGTCACAATAATATTGTCGACAATCCACTACAAGAAAACAGTCGATTTGCGATGGAAGATTACATCGCAAATCCCTCGCAAATCGACAATAGCAAGGGATTTGCGAGACACAACCGTTCCTCGCAAATCGCGTCTCGCAAAATGGGTAACATCGTAAATCCCTCGCAAATTTTACAAGGAATAATATTCTTCGCAAATCTCACGCAAATTGCGAGGGAATAATTTTCTCGCAAACGACATGCAATTTGCGAGGGACTACGTTCCTCGCGAATGTAACGCATATTGCGAGGTATTGTTTTTCTCGCAAACGACACGCAATTTGCGAGGGATTTTTTACTCGCAACTGTGAAGCAATTTGCGACGAATTTGTCTCTAGCAAATACGTTGCAACGTTGCCATAGTACATCCCTCGCAAATTGTTGTGCATAAATTAAAAAAAAAAATAAGAATTGATATTTAATTTAAATCATTATCTTTGCTAATTTTGTTGTGAATTTAAAATTCTAAATAAAATAAAGAACAGAATTTAAAATCGAGAAATAAAATTCTAAATAAAATAAAACATAATTACAAAAAGAAGTTGTGTTTTAGTTTTTCCCTCACAGGGGATATAGTCAGCGAAAAAAGAGTTTTTAAAAGGATTGAGAGAGAGGTCACGTTTAAATTTCCAGTTTGACAACCAGTTACTCCCGTTTCACCGGTGGTGCCATCTGGGTTGGTGCCATCTGGGATAGTGCCTTCTGGATTGGTGCCTTCTGGGTTGGTGCCTTCTGGGTTGGTTGCTTGTTGGTTGGTCAGGTTCCGGAACTTGGCAGCAAACTCAGGATCTTTTTCGGCAAGGTAGTCGAAGTATAGATCGTAGCTATGCATTCTTTGTGTCTAGGTTTGGATAAACTCCTCAGCTGCCACAAGTTTCTGAGCCAATATAACCGGTTAGGTGGATGTTGATGTGGAGAAAAGAGAAGTGAGCAAAGTTAACTTTATAGATAGATAATGAAAAAAAAATTCTTTATTTCTAAATGTTTCTCTAGTGGGTGTTAAACTTTAAACTATTAAGCAAAAGTGAAACCAATTACAACAGTGGACTCACTCATTCATCATAAGATGAGTGTATCAAAAAGGTAATAACTAAAGGTAGACAAAAAACAATTTTTTGTGGTTAAAACTGTAAACACATCAAGAAACATAACAAGGGTAATAACGTCATTTCACGACATTCGTAATCATTCATTCATTCGTTCTCCCCCAATCTTTTATGGTCACTTTTGCAAAATACTCCCAAATCCAATAAATAAACAAAAACAATTTCAGTTTTTTCTTCTCTCTCTCTCTCTCTCTCTAACCCAGAAAAATCTGGAAAAAGCGACGATGACGAGAGATCAATTCAAATCTTAGTTTACCCAATCAAAAAAAAAAAAAAAAAAAACCGATCTTTACATCAAAATCACCCTCTCGTCATCTTCGTCTTACTCTCTCGATTTGTCTGATCCTCTCTCTTTTTTTTGTTTTTCTGGGTTTGTCGTTTTATGGTTCGATTTGTATCGTGAAAACGGAGAAAACAAGGAAGACTGACTTTGTGTGTTTGGGTTTTTTTGTTATTGCGAACAAATTTTTCGAGAGTGGTTCAAGACTTTTCCCAAAGGTGGGGTGTTTTTTTTGTTTGTGGGTTCCATTGGATTGGATTATTTTTTCCTTGGAAATCAAGAAACTTGTTAAAGTCGAAAGCTTTGTTGAGTTTGTTCTTTATCCATTCCGATGGCTTTTGGTTCTGAAAACGAGAACGAGACGAAGATGGAAGGTTGGTTGTATATCATTCGATCCAATCGATTTGGATTGCATTTCTCTAGGAAACGTTACTTTGTTCTTCGTGATCATCTTCTCAAGAGTTTCAAGTCCGTCTCTGATTCTAAATCCAAGGTCTCTCCTTTTTTTTCAGATTTCTTTTTTTCTCCATGTTGTTGTTTTTTTCTGGATTGTAACTTAGCAGAGTCTGATTTTGGGGTTTTACAGGATGCTGGAAGAAGTGCGGTGATTGATTCATGTATTCGAGTTACTGACAATGGGAGAGAAAGTGTTCATAGAAAAGTATGAATCTTTTTTTTTTTGGGATGTGATCTGTTTCTGAAATCGTAGTTGGTTTTGTTATAATGGTTTGTTTTTAATCACTTGTAGGCATTCTTTATATTTACACTATTCAATACCTCGAATCACAATGATCAGCTCAAGGTAAGGTAATTTATGTTTTTTTTAAAACTTTTTGTTGTTGGAAGAACTTGTTGTGATGTACATCTCTTTTTGAATATGTTAAGTTTTTTTTTTTAATTGTAATTTGTGTATAGTTAGGAGCAAGCAGTCCTGAGGATGCAGCTAGGTGGATCAATTTAATTAAAGAGGCAGCTTTAAAGGTCAAGATTAAGGCATTTTAGTAACTAGTTGTTAAGAGCTTTTCTATTTGGAGAACTAGAGACTTATAGTTATATATGTTTATGCAGGGTAGTCCTTTTCCTGGAGATGTTTTTAATTGTTCGAGGGGACGATGGGACTCTTTGAGGTACCTTTTTCTTTCCACAATTTACTGTAATCAATGGAATACATCTCTAACCTGCTGAGACAGTAGTTCCTGTCAATATTTTTAGTTGCTTAGCACCTAGGCTATAATGGTTTGTGGTTTTTGAAATCAGATTGAGTAGCTCAGTTCGAGATCGTCACTCAAATTCTATTGACTGGACTCTCCGGCCGTCTGCAAGAGTGGATCCTGTTACAACTGATGTTGTTGCGCCTTCTCCATGGACGATATTTGGTTGTCAAAATGGTATGGTGCATACTCAATTTTCATTGCTTTTTGTGGCTGGACAGCATAGTTTTAACATGTGTTGCATACAGGTCTCCGGCTTTTCAAAGAGGCAAAAGAGAGAGATTCTCTTGGAAGGGTTAGTATCTTCGTCTTTCTTAATCTGTTGATAAGTGTTAATCTCTTCATTGAGTTTTGATCATCCCTTTGCCTGATTTCGCAGTGGGATGATCATCCGGCTATTATGGCTGTTGGTGTTGTTGATGGAACCTCAGAAACCATTTTCCAAACGCTTCTTTCTCTTGGACCCTCAAGATCCGAGTAAGTACTACTGCCACTCTCCAGACAAGCAAGCCTAAGACATTAAAAATCTTAGTACATAAACTTATGCGGGTTTTGGGTTATTTTTATTTTTTCAAAGTTTTGTTACTTTTTCTAAACTAAACCATCGAAACTCTGCAGATGGGACTTCTGTTTTTTCCAAGGAAGTGTGGTTGAACATCTTGATGGTCACACTGATATAATTCACAAACAGTTTTACAGCGATTGGTTACCTTGGTCAGCTACTCAACTTTTTCTGCAAGAGTTTGCTTCTTTGTTTGTCTTATTACTGACATGCTGTAGTAACAGGGGGATGAAAAGAAGAGATTTTTCCCTACGACGTTACTGGAGAAGGGAAGATGATGGAACATATGGTTTGTAACACTTAATAGAAATAACTGTTCATTTGATTCTGCCAGATATTCCATGAACTAACTATCCTCCTCTCTTCATTCTGTTGCAGTTATTCTCTATCATTCCGTATTTCACAAGAAGTGTTCACCTCAGAAAGGCTATGTCCGTGCGTGCCTTAAAAGTAATGTACGCCTAGATTTAAATTTAAAAGAAGTTAGTTTCTGCATTTCCTTACATGTTCATTTGTGCAACTACTAATTAGCCGTGTGATGTCATATAAACTTGGCATCTCAGTCTTCTACGGTTTCTGCACCTACCTTGGTGTTTGCGGAAACTTATCTCTATACTCTTTTATGATTTGTTCGAGTGTTTTGTATAGAAAAGATACAAATTTTAAAACAAAGTTTTACTTCGCATTTTCCAGAAAATCGTTTGGTTCACTGTCTTAGAATATATATGTCTGTGGGTTTGTGCCAATACATATTGAAAACTATTCTTTCCCTTGAAACTATTTATCTCTTTTGTGTAACTATTGTATCAACTGCAATTTTGGATTGAGAATCAAAGCAAGATGACACTTTCTCCTTTGTATCACAGGTGGCGGTTATGTGATTTCTCCCATAGACAACGGAACACAATCAGTTGTGAAGCACATGCTTGCTGTTGATTGGAAGTCTTGGAGATCTTATATGAAGCCCTCCCTAGCTAGATCTATTACTGTGAAAATGCTTGGAAGACTTTCTGGTAGTTGCCAATTCTCTTAAAAGGAAACTGTCTTAGTTTTAGCACTTTTTTGTGTTATCATAACATCCTTATTGGTTGAATCAGCCCTGAGAGAGCTTTTTAGGGCAAAACATGGAAGCTTTCCTCCCAATCTGTCGTCAGGGGAGTTGTCAAGAAGTGCAAGATTGACTCAGAATGAAGATGGTGTGTTTGGTGATTCTTCTCTGAGAGAAAGTGAAATGTTTAAGGACAGTGCAAATGAAGAGAGAGACAAATTTCCCTCAGAGCGCTCTAGCCTTGTAGACTTGGATGAGTTTTTTGACGTCCCTGAACCGTCAGATAGTGACTATTTGGAAGACAGCTGGACCTCAGATTTTGATTTGGAGACATGCTGTCAGGTAGCAACATCAGACCTAACTTAAATATGCTTGAAAAGATAACAGTTCTGATTCTTCCGTTTACCAATCGCAGGAATCCCGCCAGCCAAAACTCAATAGCGCTACGAATTTGGTGAAAAAATTACATGATCTTGCAGGTAACCCCAAGTTTCGTGGATTAATTCTGATCTTATTAGCTGTGTCTTGTCATTTAATTTTATTTTCCCCCACTCTCACACCTGCATTTAATGGTTAAATTGTTTTTTCCTCGAGCAGTTCAAAAGAGGGGTTATGTTGACCTGCATGAGAGGGCGAGGGAAGAGAGTAGCACGTCTTGCTGCTATGGAACCACACTTCCAACTGATCCTACTTGTGCTTTGCCATGCAGTTGGACAACAACCGACCCCTCTACTTTTCTCATTCGTGGAAAGACTTATCTTGATGACCAGAAGAAGGTAAAGAATAGATTTTGCTTTCTGAGATGCTTTGAATATACCAATCTGTAGAATGTTCCTCAATTTGTAAGCATTTTCTTCTGGTGGATCCAGTTCAAGGCAAAGGGTACACTGATGGAAATGGTAGCTGCAGACTGGCTAAAATCTGACAAGCGGGAAGATGATTTGGGGTCCCGTCCAGGAGGCATAGTTCAGGTTCTTATTATTATTGTTTGTTTTGATAGAAATTTGCCCCCTCTTACTTATTATTAGAAAAGAAGTCTTACAAGTTTCCCAAATGCAGAAATATGCAGCAAAAGGTGGACCAGAGTTCTTTTTCATCGTAAATATACAGGTAAGAGGACACTCCTGCTACCACCGTTTTTTTTTATTCTAGCTTTTCCATTTGTTTGTAGAAGAATCAATTAGTTGTCTTGTGGAATAATAGGTCCCTGGATCAACAACGTACAGCCTTGTGCTTTATTACATGATGAGCACTCCCATTGAAGAGCATCCTTTGCTACTTAGCTTTGTTAATGGTGATGACGCATATAGGAATTCAAGGTTCAAGCTCATTCCTTACATATCCAAGGTTCGCGTGAAAGATTACTACCTCATTTAAGATCTTTTTATTCTTATTCTCTCCAATTTACTCATATCCGACTTTGGTTTTGCGAAATGATCAGGGCTCTTGGATAGTCAAGCAGAGTGTGGGAAAGAAAGCATGCCTTATTGGTCAAGCCCTTGAGATCAATTACTTCAGGGGAAAAAACTATATTGAGGTAACATAGTAGGGATGGATTTACTGTCTTAATAGGAATTAGTATTGGCACGCACAACTGTGGCTTTTCAGTTTTCAGGATTGGGTAAATTTATTGTCGTGCATTGATTGTTAGGGAATCTGAATATTTACAATCCTCTGTTATTTTTCAGCTGGGTGTTGATATTGGGTCATCAACTGTTGCAAGAGGAGTTGTGAGTCTTGTTCTTGGTTACCTCAACAAACTCGTGATTGAAATGGCATTCTTGATACAGGTAAACCAGTTTTCAATGGTGTTGTTATTGTTATAACTCTTCTTCCCTGGTTTAACTCTATGCCTAAGTTGGTATTCTTTTACATAGCGAAGCATTGGAATTGAGTGTGCAATTTTTTCTTTGTACAGGCGAATACTGAAGAGGAGCTCCCAGAATATCTTCTTGGAACCTGTCGGTTTAACCATCTAGACGCTTCCAAAGCTGTTTCAATTATTCCGTAGAGGACGAAGCAAAGATCAAAACGTTCAGATAAAGTATTCTTTGAATTCTATTGAATGTGATAGACAGTTAGGCACTTCTTATGCAACCCCACTGATAAGATCTTGGGGATACTGTTGAAGTTCTTTGTATAGACTAGTTCTTAAGCACAATTTATTTTTTACACCATGTTAAACATTGATTTCCCAATACTTAGATTCCACCATTTGTTCAAAAAGAAAAAAAAGATTCCACCATTGGTTTATTCTAGTGTTATGATTTACCATCTCCCAAATGCACGCTTAAGGATCGCGGAAATGGATGACAGAGAGTGACAGACAGAAAATGCTACTCTTATGCGTCATGGCTCATTTGCCTCTGATCCTTGGTTTACAATAAATAGCCCACTACAAAGATCTCAATGTAACCCTTTTGACCACATTGAGAATCACAATCACTTCAGTTTCCACAATTGTTGAGCAATTCTTAATTCTGTAGTAAACTTCAGTACAGTTTTCTAGTATCTTTAACTCTGCAGATAAAGAAAAAGCTCTGACATCTTTAACACATACACTACCTTTTCTTTGTGGTGGTTCCTTCACGTATCCAACATAGACACATTGCCAAAATTGGATTCAAAAGGGGGAAAGATAAAAACTTTATTATAGATTCCTCACCGCTTATAAGTTGCAGGAAACATGAACACAAATTACAGACAAGAAAGAAAGAAAAGGATTGGTTTTTATTTAAAATCTAAAACAGAAGAAACTCTGAATGTCTCCAACATCAACTAGCCTAGCTAGCATTAGCAATACACATAATAAAAAAGCCTAAGCAGACTGTACAGACAAAGTCAAACCAAGAGCCACACAAGAGTTTTTTTAAAAACCCCTGAAAAGCTCCTTACAGCTCAGGTCACACAACAACAACAACAACAACAACTCATGTCAGTCTAAACTCCATGTCAGATTCAGAACAGTTTCCTTCTCAATCCAGAATCAATGTTCCTAGATATCTTAGTGAGCTTCATAGGAGCTCCAGGACAAGTATCATCGACCATCTTCGAATCCAGACTCCGAGAAGAAGGAGGCGGCGTCTTGCAACCATCAAAACACCAAACCTCAGCACCAGAAGCAGAAGCAGAAACAGAAACAGAAACAGAAACAGCAGCTACACTTTGACTCTGCAACGAGAAAATGATACTCAACAGACTCTGGTAAATAGACTCTACAATTTCCTCATCAGATACCAAAACAAAATCTGAGATTGAACTGGAATCAATCTTCATCGATTCGACTCCTACGTCACTCTGTGTGGCTATTATTATCTCTTCTTCGGACAGAGAAGAGTCAGAATCGATGGTGGCCGGAACCGAATCTGGGACATTAGGGTTTGGTGTTTTGGGCGGCTCTATAATCGAAGCTGTTTCTTTGACGGCTTCACATGGTTCTTCTTGCTCCATCGAGTTTACGAGACCTAATAAGCCCACAAACACAATAATCAAATCTCAGCAGAGTTAAGTAAAGGAAGAAGAAGAAGAAGGAGAAGAGAGAGTGGTCCTGTGTGTGTGTACCTGACGGCTCTGTTCTTTGCTTTTTTGTTTGCGCCATTTTTTAGGGGTTTTTTTCATTTATATTATTGGAAATGAGAAGTGAATCTTAGCCGTTGGATTGATTTTGCAATTTTATATCTGACGGCAGTCTTTTAACATAGCAGACTTTGGAGTTCTCGCCTGTGAGGCTGGGACAACAAACTACAGTTAAGTTGCGTTTGTGTCTTTTTTTTTTTTTTTTTTTTTTTTGTTTTGTTTTGTAATGTAAAATTGTTAAACCGGAATGGATGATTTGTTAAAATTACAAAATGAGAACCTAAAAAATCTTATTATATAAAATTTGGTTGTCAAAGTTAATAATTCACCAGATCGTGACACGTGTTAATTTTAACGATTAGAAATCAAAGTTAAAAAAATTCACCAGATTGTGATATGTGTCAGTTTTAAAAATTAAATATCTAAGTTAGTAATTCATCAAATCGTGACACATGTCAATTTTAATGATCATAAATCACATATCACAGTTAGTAACTCATCTGTGACACGTGTTAATTTTAGCGATCAGAAATCACCGTTTTCAAGCTTGGTAAAATGATGCATAATATAATTATAATCTTATTCTATTAAAAAAATTATTAATTCTAAAAAAAAAAGGATTGTAAATACACCCGTCTATATAGACAAATAGATGATGACATATTTTTCACCAGACAAAATAATTTCGACTAGCTTTATTTTTTTTGGTAAAAATTTATTATTTGTTTTTATTAACCTTTTGTTTGACACATCATTGTTCTTGAACAAGTCAAGATCAAGAAATATCGTAGCAAAAGAAGCTTTAGGAAGCAAAGTAGGGGGAGTTGACTCCACGACGCCTTCTCTCAGGCCCGACTCCCAAGGAGGAATGATGAAACTTTTTATCCAGATCTCACCCACCTTTCCCCTCAAATAGAAACGACTCCCACTCTTTATCCGCTAGATATTTCAAGTACGTATGGAGCTTTTTCAATTTTCAAACCAGTTTCTAGATCTGATTGTTCTTCCAGAAGACGATTAATCCTGCTTTGCTTGAGTAAACTGGTGTTACTGCTTCTCCATTCGTGCAGTTACTCCCCTCAAATCTCAATACTAAGCTGTTTCAAAGAAGTTTCTGCGAGCTCAACCTCATTTATTACTTCTCTGTCCTATATTGCCCACTCATTTACTCATCTCCACCCGTTATTGTTCTTCCCCACCCTAAACCTATTTAACCCTCCTCAACCAACTACTTTCTACCATGTCCATCCGAATCCCATATCATCAGAAAGGGAAAGAAAAGTCGGGAGAGTTCTCTCCCCCTCCCCGCAAACGAGTCAAAGCCCCTTAGATAGATACATCAGATCTGATACAAGAGAACTCCCTCACGCTGATAGGATGACTCACCAATACTTCCATCCAAAGGATCTGGGCCCTCTTCCCTTATCTCCTCAAACCTAATTGGCAAAGCAACGGGCTCTGACCTGGGACATGGCTTCTTTCAATTCAAGTTTGAATCAGAAGATGATTTACATAGAGTCCTGGCGAATAGAACCTATCATTTTGACTAGTGGATGGTCATTATCCAACGGTGGGAACCCATTATATCCCTCTCTTTCCCCTCGTTATACCCTTTTGGATAGCAATCCAAGGTCTACCTAAGCATTACTGGAAACTTGAGATGCTCCAATCCATAGGTGAAGTTCTTGGAGAATTCTTAGACTGGGAAATCACCTCCTCCACTAACCAACTCAAAGTCCTCTTGAACGGCCTGGAACCTATCACAAAGGAAACTATAGTCGAGTTTCAGGATGGAAGTGAAGCAGTGGTTTGGCTCGAGTACAAAAACTTTAAAAACCACTGCTCCCATTGCCTCCGACTTACACATGAAAGGCTGCACTTCCTGGGCCTAAGGAGTAAAGCCAAACCCTCTGCTACGGCACCTACCCTGGTCTCCTCGCCCCCTGATCACCAACCAACCCCCAGAAACTACTATACCCCTCAAGACAATTTTCTACCGCCTAGGAACCGACCTGAAAATAGTAGTAGAGGTTACCAATCTCGTCAACCGTCAAGCACAAAAAAGAGAAACTATGAGGACATAAATGTTAGGGCTCGCACCTGCTCTATATCTCGCTCATCTCCTTGCAATCAGAAGCACCCTTTTAAAAAGCCCTCTTCCACACGATCTCCTAGAAGAGGCTCTCCAAACCGCTCTTCTGCTTCGAGTCGCCTTTACTCCGGATATCAGCAACCTCCACCCCCAATCCAAAACCTACAATGGCGAGAAAAATCAACATCGTCAATAGGAGGAGTACGAGAAAGCTCAGTGTCATCCCGTCCAAGACGACCACCACTGGAACGAGAAACACCAAATACGGATCGTGCAACCCCTCCACCACTAGTGGAACGACAAACAGCCCTGCTCCCTCCCCCAACTACAGAATAGGAAGATCCCCTCCCTCCATCTAGAGACCAAGTGATGAATGATCTCAGAGAGGTGACTATTCAATATATATCTTGTCATGACCCTGCTGAAAGTGCAACGAGACGAATGAGAGTCCTCCAAAGTGAAACTGAAAATCTTATGGAGACCACTGCTGACTCGATCTTAGCTGCGAACCAAGCCCTTACAACCACTCTAGCGACCCACAATCAAGTACTGATGGATAACAGCCCTCCAATTGCGAGAACCATTGAAGACTCACCTGTTTTATCTCGGGATCAAGGAGTATCTCGTAAGCGAGGTAGAGGATGCCCCCCAAACCGCAAACAAACTACTAGACAAGGTTTAACCCTCCCGGGAGCTAAGCCCCAAAAGAGAAACTTTACCAAAGTATCTCCAAGGAAAGCCAGTGACCCAAAAGCAATAGATAAACCAGGGCCATTAAAACCAGCACAAAAACGACTGCCTAAACCTCCTACTGCAGTTACCTCTCGTAATTCCACTGAACCGACTTTGGCTGCAAATCAGAGTAGAAGTGACAACCACTCTATTATACCTCCGGACTCCTCTCGACACTCGGAACCACCAAGAATCAACCTAATACCTGCAGCAAAAAAGAAAAAGATGGATTTTCAGAATCCGTCTGTCCCTCTTCCTTAAGGTTAGTGAGCTGGAACTGTTGTGGGTTGGGGAACCCCATAACAGTCCAGAGGCTAAGGGAGATAAATAAATTTATCTTCCCTGATATTCTTTTCCTCATGGAGACTAAGAACAGCTCAGAGAATGTCCTGCAATAACTTGACTGGCTCGACTATCACTCCAATCACCTGGTTCCTCCTCAATCCCCTGGTTCAGGAGGCTAAGCCCTGTTCTGGAGAAAGAGTTTAGAGATGGAAGTTATTAGCTCCTGCCAAAATTTTATAGAAACCAAAATCAAAGCAAAAGGCCGTTACTTCTTTGCTACCTTTATGTATGGGGAAACCGACAGGACGAAAAGAGTAGGGGTCTGGAATTCCATCCAAGAAAGCATGTCTACCAGATCCTCTCCATGGATCCTCATTGGAGATTTTAATGACATAATCCACTTTGCGGAAAAAGTGGGAGGCCCACCAAGACCTGAGAGCTCCATCTCTGATCTGCGCTCCTTTATGTCCACCTGCGACTTGTTTGACCTGAAGCACATATGCAACCCTCTTTCCTGGAGAGGGAAAAGACACTCTCATGTAGTCAGATGTAGATTGGACAGAGCTATGGCGAACAGCGAGTGGATCATGGCGTATCCCTCAGGTCGTAGTGAATAACTGAGATTTGAAGGCTCAGACCATCGCCCTCTTGTCATTTCTTTTGACCCAAAAAAGAAAAAACGAAGAGGACTGTTCAGATACGATCGATGCTTAAAGGATAACCCTGAAGTTACAAAACTCATTTGTAAGGCCTGAAATGTAAACTTATCTGCTACTGTTGATCAGAGGATTGGCTACTGTCGAGAGGCCATCATCACCTGGAGGAAAGACCAACATTCAAACAGTCAGCAAGAGATAGTGATACTTCAAGATCAATTAGAACATGCTATGACTACAGATGATACCCCACAAGAAGTTATTGATCTTATAAACACTGATCTTTTAAAGGCATACCAGAAAGAGGAAGCTTTTTGGAAACAAAGGAGCCACAACCTCTGGCTAGCTTTGGGAGATAGGAACTCTGGTTTCTTTCATGCTGCCACAAAAGGAAGACGAGCTATCAATACTATCTCGGTTATTGAGTCACAAGAGGGTAGACCAGTTGAAGAAAAGGAAATCATTCTAGCAGTATCTAATTATTTTAACCAAATCTTTACCTCTCACTCAGCCGAACGAAGATCTGTAGTGGAGGCTGGTCTCTCCCCCTGTATCACACGGGAGATGAATGAACAGCTTATCCGGATGCCCTCCCCTATCGAAATCAAGAATGCGTGTTTTGCGGTTCACGCCGATAAGGCCCCGGGAACAGATGGTTTCTCAGCTAGCTTCTTTCAATCTAACTGGGAGTTAATAGGTCCACAGATTCTCTATGAAGTTCAAGCTTTCTTCATCTCCGGAGACCTGCCTCAAAAAATCAATCACACACATGTGAGGCTTATCCCAAAGATCCCAACTCTACAGAAAGTTTCTGATTACATACCTATTGTATTATGCTCGGTGTATTACAAGATTATCTCAAAGATCCTGTCCATGCGACTCCAACCAATCCTGTACACCTGCATATCAGAAACCCAATCAGCGTTCGTTCCACAAAGAGCTATCTCTGATAATGTTTTGATAACTCATGAGACCCTACACTACCTTAAGACTTCTGATGCAAAGAAGAGATGTTTCATGGCAGTCAAAACCGACATGAGCAAGGCCTATGATCGGCTAGAATGGGACTTTATCCTAGCAGCTCTCAAAAGATTGGGCTTCCACCCCCGCTGGATCCACTGGATCATGCAGTGTGTTAGTACAGTCTCCTATTCTTATCTCCTCAACGATGAAGCCTCAGGATCTGTCACACCGGGCAGGGGCATTAGGCAGGGAGACCCACTTTCACCGTATTTGTTCATCATATGCAGTGAAGTGCTCTTTGGACTATGTTCCAAGGCTCAACTCCAGGGTGACCTCATAGGCATCAGAGTTTCCAAAGGCAGTCTGAGGGTTAATCACCTCCTTTTTGCTGATGATACTATGTTTTTTTGTCGCTCTGATAAAAAGAGCTGCCTTAAGCTTTTTCAAATCCTGAAACAATATGAGCAAGCTTCAGGTCAACAGATCAACAAGGCTAAGTCGTCTATTACTTTCTCTGCAAAATCTCTACAGGAGGTTAAGGACACTGCAAAAAACATCCTCGGTATTCAACGGGAAGGGGGTCAAGGCAAATATCTAGGACTACCTGAGCTTTTTGGTCGCAAAAAGAAAGACCTTTTCAGTGAGATTGTGGACAAAATCAAGCAACAGGCACTATCTTGGTCTCCTAGGTTCCTCTCAACGGCTGGTAAACTAACCATGTTAAAGTCGGTATTGTCCGCTATGCCCACTTACACCATGTCTTGCTTTAAGCTTCCAAACAATCTGTATAAGAGAATACAATCAGCTTTGACACGCTTATGGTGGGATTCAAAGACAGAAAAAAAGATGTGTTGGGTTTCCTGGAAAAAAATGTCTAAATCTTTTAAACCTTTGATGATGCTCTACTGGCAAAGATCAGCTGGAAAATCCTGATGCATCCCACTTGTCTCCTAGCCAAATTCCTCCTTGGCAAGTATTGTCGGCAATCCAACTTCCTTGAGTGTCGGACCCCTAACTCTGCTTCCCATGGATGGCGTAGCATCTGCATAGGAAGGGAACTACTCAAACCACAAGTTGGTTTACTGATAGGTGCAGGTACCTCTATTCCACTCTGGAGTGCCCCTTGGCTCTCAACGGATTCTCCTTGCTCACCAATGGGCCCGCCCACTTTAGAGTCCCAACACCTGAAGGTTGTAGACCTCCTCGATCTGGTATCTCGCACTTGGAACAAATCCCTTATTCGAGAAATCTTACCAGAGTATGAACTCGATATCCTGAAACTAAAACCCAGTAAACAGGGAGCAGCGGATAGATGGGCTTGGCTACCCTCCCAAAATGGGATTTACTCAACCAAATCGGGTTACTATGAAGCAGAGGCACCCACTCCACCACCTCCTGTAAACAAAAACCAAAACCAGTTAGACCAAGACACTCAATTTAGATAGAAACCGCTTATCTGGACAGTGAAATCATCTCCCAAAACAAAGCTCCTACTATGGAAAATAGCTCAGAAGGCTTTACCTGTTGGAGAGAACCTATCCCACAGGAGGATCACAGAGTCATTATCTTGCCCACATTGCAAAGCAGCGGAGACAGAGCTGCATCTGTTCTTCCACTGTCCATTTGCAATAAAGATCTGGTCTCAAGCTCCTTTCAAAGAAAACTTCGACCCAGCAAGAATATCCTCGACCCAATCTGGACTCACAGCACTAGCAAAGCTAACCTGTCTTCCCCCTTCTGGCATCGGCGAGGGTCCCCTCTATCCTTGGATCTTGTGGCTCATTTGGACATCCCGCAACAACTTCATCTTTAGTAAAAAACAAATCTCATCGGAAGAGGTCAGCTTGCTTGCCATCCTACGAGCTAAGGAATGGCAACAGTCCCAGATCCTGAAACCCCCATTCGTCCCTGGCCCTCTCCACCCGATTCAGCGACTCCCAAAGACCCAAGTTTCAAACTTAGTTACCTGCTATACAGATGCATCTTGGATCACAGAAGCAAAGGCTGGTCTTGGCTGGATTTTTCACAATCGAAACCACCAAATCATCGGGCAAGGTTTAGATCTCGCTCTGCATGTCCGATCTCCGCTGATGGCCGAAGCGTTAGCAACTCTCATGGCCATGGAAGTTGCAATCGAACCGGGCTTTACGCACCTCCTTTTCGCCTCCAACTCTCAACTGCTAGTCAAGGCTCTCAATTCGAAGCTCCAATCAAAGGACCTTCATGGGATTCAACATGATATCCTATCTCTATCTAGTTTACTTTCGTCTTGTGTTTTCTCTTTTATCCCCCGGAACTTGAATCGTCAAGCCGACGAACTGGCCAAAAAGGCTCTATCTCTCTCTCCTGTATGAATATTTGGTTTTTTAATATGATAGTTCCCCTTTGATCAAAAAAAAAAAAAAAAAAAAGAACAAGTCTCGAAGACAATTTGTTTGTTGTCTAATCGAAGCAACTATATAAAAAGATTCCTAGATATTACCACATGTTTTTGTCGTCATTTCTTTGAATTTTTTATCGTTTCTCAATTTCATAATGCATATTACGCAATATTTGACTTTAAAGTTTTAACAAAGTTTCTTATGCATAATAACTAGGTTTTGGGGATTAACAAATTTCTCACGCTGTTATTATTATTTCTATTAATTTACATGACAAGTAACATTAAAAAAAGATGAATACACAAATGCAAAATAACAACAGAGATTATATAACACTATATCAACTATACAAAAAGTGTTCTTATCGTCGAACGAAAGTACGTCTTACAAGAAGTGGGAAGCAAAAAACTTTTTTTTAAAAACAATGAGCTCATTGGAATAATTTTTTTTCATAAAATAGAAAATTAAGTAAGGAAAATATACATAAAATTATTAATTAAAAAATATATAAATATTAACTTCTATATAAAAATTAATTGTCTCATATTATTCATCTAACAAAATAATTTCTTCAAAAATATTGTTTTCAACTTTGTTATATTGGTCAAACTTTTTTAATGGAAAGACAAATTTTCCTTATTTTTTAAACCAAAATATACTTCTACTTTCTACTTTTTCAGTTTGGAATATGTTGACCCAAAAAAAAATGGAAGATTAATATATGCATCTTCTTTTTCTAATACTGTATTTTAAAATTTATTGTAGTAGTTTTAGATTGTTTTATTTAATTTATATATTCATCTTTAAATTATTTGAGATTCATATATTATCATGCTTATAATTTTCTATTATTTCATTAATTATGTCAAATTATTTTTTTTTTGTAATTTCTCAACCTTGATTGGTTGGTCATAGACTTTTTTTTGTGCAACCATTCGTTCAATCTCAAAAGGAGATAAAGAGGAGAAAGTCATCAACCTAATGGTTGGATAAAATAGGCTAATGAAACACAAGCCTACAAAAATCATAGATAGATTGGAAAAACATAAATCGTTGTTGGTAGATTCATAGGAGCTTGAAGACAAAGACTACATCATGGTGTGCAAAAAAAATTTTATGAATACATTGAGAAATTTTACATTAGTTACTATCAAAAGATTTTGTGACGTTTTGGAAAAGAGTCTTTAGTTTCATTGGTTGTTGGAGTAAGCCACTTTGAGATAGGTAAAAGACGTGAACATGCTTTCTCCACACAAGAGAAGGGTATAGCCGATATTATCTATATGGTGGAGGAGGTTGGACACAATGTGATCTCCCGAAAAAATGAATGAAGATAGGGAAGGTTAGACTCAAAGTATATTTAAAAAAATTTACCCGTAGCAAATACACAGGTTAACCGTAACGTACATCTGCCCTTATCCCTTCGCGTCGGTTTAGTTCATCTGAATGGTACGGTTAATGCAAAAATATGAACATTCATCGTGACCATCGAGCCACCATCGTCTTAACCAGTTTCATATCGTTGAGGTGCTTCATTGTCGTCACTACCTTCTCTAACAACAACGATGTCTTCTCATTTATCTAGAGTTATATGCGTATCACACTCAAAATTTTTTCTTGCTCATAACCAAATTTCCGCCACATTACTCATTTTGGCCAAGCACTTTTCATTTGTTGACATGATCAAATTGATGAATAAAGTAATCAAACTAAATTGTATTAACCAAATATATTAGATTAATCCGATTTTTAACTGGATTTCAGTGAAAAGACTTAATATTTGGTTATTTTTGGTTTTAAAACTCAAAACTCGAATTATTTGAGAACCAAACCGAGTAATTATATACTTCATATCGTCATACATGTATACAGTATATAATAAAGAACTTCATAAATTCTCTTAAATATAATACGTTTTAAAATAGAATAAATTAAACTAACATGGATGACAAAAGACTTCAAGCTTTTCAAATATCCAAAACTATTTTTTTTCTCATACAATTTTAGTTTTTGTCATGTACATTATATTGGTGGTGTTGTTAACTCTTTGTCAAAGACTCAAAGTGATAAAACTATATCTTGAAATTTAATAGAACCCATCATGTGGAAGCTAGGCCGGAGAAGACCCACTTTCCCATGAGGAAACTCCATTATCATTAAGTTTTTGTACACTCTCCTCTCGTAATCGTCGGTGATCTCTCCATTTCATCTTTAATTTGACGAATATGAAAATATCAACAACTTTGCACACACACACACAAAAAAAGGAAAATATTAGCAACAGAATGATAATACTAAGTAAGAAGAAAACAATAATTGAATCAGATCGGATCTAAGAGCATGTTATCTGATTTGACATGTGGGCCGTTCATGAGTTTGATATTTTGGTTCCTACCTAACTACTCTACGCAATCATAGCTTTCTCTGTTATATTGATAACTTCGAATTGATACAATTTATTTTATTTGTAGTGTGTTGTTGACTTGTTGTTAACTTGTTATCGACATATATTACTCAGATCATATGTATAGGTTTTCAGAAGTTGCAAAAAATATAAACGGAATCTGATGGTTTGTTTTTCAAGAATGACTACTGTTTTTGATTTTGTAAAAACCAGTTAATTACACATTTATGATTTTAATAAAAAATACCGAAAAATATGGTAACCAGCCAATTTTTCTAACAAAATTTGCGTGTTATTTTTCTAAATTTTTCTTTTGCTGTTTTTCAAATATACTATTGTCAACAGTTACCAATTTATCCACATATAAAACCCTATTTATATATATATATATATATGCAATAAACCTATGTTTATTTATTTTTGCATCAATCTTTTGGCATTACTTATGAAATTAATTTTTTATTTTATTTATATGCAAACATTGATTCATTTATCAAAATCTGATGGTTTGTTTTCCAAGAATGACTATTTTTTTGATTTTGTAAAAACCAATTAATTACACAACTATCAATTTAATAAAAATACCTAAAAAATATGGTAACCAGCCAAATTTTCTAACAAAATTTGCGTGATATTTTTCTTTTGCTTTTTTCAAATATACTATTTTCAACATTTACCAATTTATCCAAAAATAAAACCCTATCTTTTTTTATATGCAATAAACCTATGTTTATTTATTTTTGCATCATTCTTTTGGCATTACTTATGAAATTTTTTATTTTATTTATATGCGAACATTGACTCATTATCAAACCTATGTTTTCTGCAATAAATTTTTTGTTTATTTCTATCTGCTTCATTATATATTAAAAAACCCAAAAGCTAAAAATACTATTCAAGATTTAGCAAAAATTAAAAATCAACACCAAAAATCAAAAATCAAAAACCAAAAACTGCAAAACATCATGACTTAAGTCCAACAAAACTGTAAACCATGAATTGTAAGTGATAAACCCAACCACAAACATTAAATTTAACCTAACATTACAAACTATAAATCATACTCCCTCCGTTTCATAATATATGATGTTTTAGAGGTTTTGTTTGTTTCATAATATAAGATGTTTTCAACTTTCTAGATAACTTTTAGATTAATTTTATATTTTCTTATTATTTATTTTATGAATCTTGTTTATGATTGGATAAATTTATTTAAAGTAGGTACGTCTTATTATACATGTTTTTAGCTAAAACATCTTATTTTTAAAACGGAATGAGTATTAAGAGTAAAAGTAATAACTACTGATCTAATTTTTGAACATCATTTTCACTCACATAATTAGTATGCTAATGAAATCTGTTTTGTTGGGAATACTTAAGTTCATTAATAGAAACCTTAAAATTAAGAAAGTCATCTATCCGAGTTTATTTATATTACATCTCTCTAGATAAAAAAAATTAGTGTTGAAAACAATACTTTTACCATAATTTGTTGAATTTGTCCAAGAAAGACCAAAAAATTAGTAGCATCTAAACCATTAATATTACCTTGATCATATAGTATCAACTCGAAATTCTTTTAAACTTTTACGATAATTTCATATTATAATGAATTATAAGGTAAATTTTTCTTTAGACAACAATAATTTATCAAATAATAAATACATATTTAAATAAAAATACCATGATCCCAGCAACAATAAAAAAAATGGGAAATTTTTAAATACCTCCTTTTCAAAACCACTATTCAAAAATATTCCTCATTAAAATTTTATTAAAAGTGTCACTAAAAATCATGTACTGTATGTATCCAAAAAAACTGTGCTAACTTATAAAAATATAAACAAATTAGCTTTACATATGTGTAAAATTTTATATATAGATTATAAGTATCTTTTAAAAACCTTTTAAAACTTTATAAATAAATATTTGGGTTGAGTCTCTTAATATTTAGCTACCATGTAAAAGTACTTTATAAACCTTATAAAATTTTATAAAGTTTCAAATTGAAAATTTGAAAATGAGCATTTTTTTAGAAAAGTATAATAAAAAGAGTATTTTCTCAACATTCCATAAAAAATAAAAAGTTGTATCTTTTAGATATTAATTAATTAAAAAATTACTGTTTTCTTTCAAAAGAAAAAGAAATAAATCTACAGCACATTCTCTCTCTCTCTCTCTCTCTCTCTCTCTCATGTTCTGTAATCCCTAAATCCCCAATTGGGACAAATTAGTCTCTCTCTCTCTCTCTCACCCACACACCCTTTGCTCGTGCTTGGGGTATGCGTTCTGTGTAGTCAGCTGCTGTATCGGAAGGTTTGTGGGTCTCTCTCTGTCTCACTCTCTTTCTCGTCCATTTTCTCAATTATCTCTGTTGTGTTTTTTTTTCGTTTTTTTTTTCTGATTTTCTCTGTTTTTTCTGATTATGAGACAGTACAAATGTAAAAGAAGATGGATGATTTGTTCTTTGTCTCGTGTTTGGTTGTGTGCCCTAAAACTGTTAAAACGGAGGCTGTTCTCATGATTTTCTCGAAATGGGTTTGAATTCAAATGTTGAATTGAATATTAAAAATGAAATCTTTTTTGACTCAAATTTAAAAAAGTTATGATTTTTAGTAAAGAGGAAATTAAAAATGAAATCTTTTTTGACTCAATTTAGTCTTTTTTTGCCATATCTGTTCTGGAATTTTGCTTTTATTGAGTCAACATATTGAGTGAGCTAATGGGAAATTGAAGTTTAGTCATACATACGCTGGTTCATTGTTACTTGGCTTGGCTTTGCTTAAACTTATGTTAATGTTGTTTACTCTGTCTTGTCTATAGTTTTTGTGAGCAGTGAGTGACAAATGAATAACGGTTCTTGGTTACCTGAAGAGGACTTCAAGGGTCTAGAGGATAATTTCTTTGATAATCTTGTTGAGCATATGGATGATATTCCCCTTGAAGACATTGAAACCGCTGATGATGATGAGGAAGAAGATTGGGTTACCGGGTTTAAAAACCTCGGCCCTCCACCATTGGATGTGCTAACAAGTTTGTCCTCTGAGTTCAATTGCAAGGAACAGCGTGTGAGAGTCCAGAAGTCTGCAACCATTGTGGTGAGTACTGAGTAGTTCTTAGTCTTGTACACATTTAATTAAGCATCTCACTTGGTAGATTATTTATGCAATCACTATAACTCCAATTTGCATGATCTATTATAGATTTAGCCTTCTGACCAAATTTATTGCATATATAAATTCTTTCACTGTGCAAATCTTTGATTTAGGAAAGTTGTAACATATGGTACTTTCGTATTCAAAGTTTGATAGCTTTTTATTGCTTAAGATTAGAAAAGCACGTAAATATTGATCACACTAATCTACATCGCTCATGCATATTACTTGAAAGATTTTTTACACGATCACAGCACACAATAACGTTAGAAAATACGAGGAAAAGGGGATTCATTTTGCATCGTTTGTGTAACTTGATATATTGTTCACGCAATCACATCACACATTTGCATTCGGAAGTAATTTTTGTACACCAAAACATGTCAATTCTTTTGGATTTAAGCTTCAGTTGGTTATTAGGAAAGTGCATCATTTTGAATTGAAACTTCATTTATTTAAGCTTCACACAATTACAATATTCATTTTCATTAGGAAATAGTTTTGCATGTATATCTCCCATTCTATTTAATATAAGCTTCCATTGCTTTTTACTGAATTATGTGTGTGTAAAAGTCAAAGAATCACGCTTGTCTATACGAATTCTTATGTATCGTTTATGCATTATTTAGGCTAGAGATGTGTAAAAGTAAAAAAAATGATTGTTTGTATACATCACACATACATGTTACTTCGGTAGATTATCCACACAATCACAATGCACATTTGCAAGAGGAAAATAGTTAGTTTTGTGTCATTATTAGCTAATGCTTCTGTGAGTTTGAAACACAATTGCTATTTTCTTACCCATTTAGGAAAGCAACTAGAAAATAATCCTCATTATGGTGCACCCGAGAGTGTATATGTTAAGTCTGTGAAATGTATATGAGAAAAAGACTGTGGGGTGTCTTTGGTCTATCACTTTAGCTCTTTCATGTGTCAAATGCCCATGGATAGGAATATTTGCCAGCTATATATATAGAACATGGCTAGATATGTATGGGCGTTGAGTGTTTCTGTTCCTTTGTGGCAGGGAAAGTTTTGGGGTTCTCTTGATCTCTTCAACAACCACAAAGTTACTCTGGTTAGTTTAGTGTCTGTGTTTGTTCTTGAGAGGGACAAAGGAGACACTGTTTTCTAAATCTATCAGTGTGTATGTACATATAGCACAAGAAGGATTAGGCATAGTACCATTATCAATTTGATATGGAAAGCAGTTGATCTGGATGAAATCATGCTCGTGTTTTGTTTGTATACTTTTCTTTGGTTCTCACTTAACTTGAGGGAGACAAACCATAATTGCAGCATATCAGATCCTGTTTTGTAAGGAGAGAAACTGATGAAGATCATGTCTTAGCTTTTACAATGAATACTCTTTGTTTTTTTTCTTTAATTTTTTGTATGCATTGAATATGTTTCTGAATTTTTTATTTACTCACTTTGATTGTCTTCATGCGTGCAGAAGCAGTCGAGTTCTTCGGATGTCTCTTCTACTGTTGATAACTTCCCTCCTGATGTCAAAGTCTCGAAGTTATTTCAGTCTACAAGTCCAGTCTCAGTTCTGGAGAACAGCAATGGTTCCGCCTTGTCCCAAAACCAAAACAGAATTCAGAGATTGGCCTTTCTTGTGAAAGGCACAAGAAGCAAGCGCAAACGCCCCACAACGCTGAGATTCTTCCAATCACTTGGAGCAGAGATGTCTCAGATGTTTGTTCCGGAGGAATCAGAATCTGAGAATTCTGCCAAGAAGAAACGCAAGAAATATAGGAGTCCTCCCCAGTCGGTCTGTAACAGTCCAGAACTATTTAACCCAGATGGGACTGTCCGGAAATGCACTCATTGCGAGACAACCAGGACCCCGCAGTGGAGGGAAGGACCCTGTGGGCGTAAAACTCTATGCAATGCTTGCGGAGTACGGTTCAGATCAGGCCGTCTTGTTCCAGAATACCGTCCAGCATCAAGCCCGACCTTCGTCCCAACCGTGCATTCGAATTCGCACAGAAAGATCATAGAGATGAGAAGGAAAGATGAAGGCCAGCCTGATACCAGAAAGATCCGTACCGTGACTTCCTGAGCATAAGAGACGAAAACAGGGCTTTGTAACTTCAGCAGACCAAATGAGTTTGGTCTATGATAAAAGGTCAAAATTGTGAGGATTTGTAGAATTGGTCAACTCTCTTCTCTTGGAAGACTGATGTTCTTAAAAACTAGGGTTTAGGGTTTGTCTTTTTTTTTTTAATCTGATGCGGAGAGTTTAGGGTTTTTGTTGAAATTTAGGGTCTTAGTTGTTGTTTGATTATTTGGTTATGTTTGAAAGAATGTTTGGCTGACATCTATTTTTTTATCAGAGTAGTGTAGTGTAGTGCACCTTCGGCTCGGGTTCTTATCTCCTCACTAAAAAGAGGACTTATTAACCTGCTTTGGTCCCGGGTCTATTGCCAGAGCCTCTCGGATAAGAGTGATGTAATGCCATCTTTGTTTTCAAGAAGCAACCATATTATTTTATTTTTCAGTATCATCTATTCTCCACTATCACACGACGATGCTTTACACTTTTACAGAATAGGTCGGAAGTCGGAACTATTCGAAGTTTAAACTTAAAACCATAAGACGAAACTAAAATTGTTGTAAGAAAATTTGGATACATCATATATGAAGTTAGACTTGTTGATGAAACCTAATAATGGAAAATGAAAACAGAAACTCACTAACAAAGTCATCACCAAATGTTAAAACATATACTCACAAAGTCATATAACCTGCGCAACCAAAGTTAGTGGGCTTGATATCTTCTGTACATTCATATTTGAGTAGGGTTGGAGATGTCATATAAACATGTATTTTTCTATTCTCGCTTTAAAATTTAGTAATATTTCTTTTCAATGTATCACTCTAAAATAGAGATATACTTTAAAATATTAGTATTAAAAAATAGAGTTACTTCTATAGAATAATCCTAGCATTTCTTCTATTTTGGAGAAGATTTTATTTTATAAAAGAATCTAGAGGGAAAAAAAAATAGACGGAGATTGGAGATGTCTTAACTTTAACAACAAAATTATAAACCATGAATCATAAACCCAACCTTAAACCTTTAGTTCAACCTACTTTTACAAACTGTAAACCATATTAAGAATAAAAATAATAACTACAGTTTCTTTTAAATTTTAACTACAGCTTATTCTAAAATTTTTAACATCATTTTCCTTCACTTAGTTAGTATGCTAATAAAATCTGTTTTAAGATGATACGAAGTTCATTAATCAAAATTAATCTTAAATTTATGAAAGTCGTCTTAACAAATGATTTTACTAAATTTCTTACACGGTTTGTTTTTTGTCGTAACAAATATTAGGACCATCACTTGTTGAACATTTATTATCGAAGAAAAACCGGTTAAATTAGTAACATCAAAAACATTAATATCAGCTTAGTCAAATAATCTGAAATATATATTTTTTTAACTCATACGACAAAATTTCATATTACCCTGAACTTGCAGATAATTTTCTACAATTAAAAAACATTAATTTATTGTTTAATTAATATAATAATAAAATACCAGTATCCCAACAACAAGAAAAAGAATGATTTTTTTTTTTTTAAGTAACAATTAATCAGAAGTTTACTGTATTTTGTATTTTTCAGAAAGAAAAGACAATAAAACTACTAAGTTTCTTAGATATATTTTTTATTATCACTTATACAGGTTGTAATAAAATATGATTAGGTTAAAATATTCTTGAATCTATATCATTGGTGCAAAATCTCAAAAATCTCAAGTTAAGATAAGTTTTGATAATAACAATAATAATAATAGCTGTATTTTTTTTTCCTCTAAAAATGTGTATATATATATTTTTCTTAAATGAATTGCTTAATATAATCTTTTGAATATAAATCCTTCCATTAAAACTTGTCTCAATTTCCTGATATTGTACAAATTAAAACTTGTCTCTATCTATCTCATGTTCTGTAATCCCTAAATCCCCAATTGGGACAAATTAGTGTCTCTCTCTCGCTCTCCCACACACCCTTTGCTCGTGCTTGGGGAATGCGTTCTGTGTAGTCAGCAGCTGTATTGGAAGGTTCGGGAGTCTCTGTCTCACTCTCTTTCTCTTCCGTTTTCTCAATTATCTCTGTTGTGTTTTTTGGATTATGAGACAGTACAAATGTAAAAAAAGATGATTTGTTCTTGGTCTCGTGTTTTGTTTGTGTTCTTATGATTTCTCGAAATGGGTTTGATTTCAAATGACGAATTGATTATTAAAAATGAAATATTTTTTGCCTGAAATTTAAAAAGTTATGATTTTTTTTTTCTTAATTGTAAAGAGGAAATTAAAAATGAAATCTTTTTGACTCAAATTTAGTCTTTTTTTTTGCCATTACTGTTCTGAAACTTTTTGCTTTATTGTTACTCTCTATTGAGTCAACATATTGAATTTTTATGTTGTTACTTGGTTGTTTTTTGGGCAGTGAGTGAGAAATGAGTAACGGTTCTTGGTTACCTGAAGAGGACTTGAAGGTTCTAGCGGATAATTTCTTCGATACTCTTGTTGATCATATGGATGATTTTCCCCTTGAAAACATCGAAACCGCTGATGATGATGAGGAAGATCGGGTTGCCGGGTTTCAAAACCTCGGTCCTCCACCATTCGATGTGCTAGCAAGTTTGTACACTGAGCTCACTTGCAAGGTACAGCGTGTGCGAGTCTAGAAGCCCGCACACCATAACACCAATTTGCATTATCTATAGATTTAGCATTGTGACCACATTTATTGCATATAACTTCTTTCATTATGCCACTTTTAACAGCATGCAAATCTTTGATTAAGGAAAGTTGTAACATAAGCTTCCATAGCTTTTTATTGCGTGATATGCAACTTGATATATATTGTTCATGCAATCGCATTCCACATTTGCAATTTGTATTAGGAAGAGATTTTGGTACACTTGCAACAACATGTCAATTGTTTTGGATTTAAACTTTAGTGTGTTTTTATTGCATCATTTTGAATTTCAAAAAAATCACTCTTATCTACATTAGGAAAGTGCTTCATTTTGAATTGAAACTTCATTTATTTACGTCACACATACATGTTACTTCAGTAGATTATCCACACAATCACAGAGGAAAATAATTTTGTCTCAGTGTTAGCTAATGCTTCTGTGAGTTTGAAACACAATTGCTATTTTCTTACCCATTTAGGAAAGCAATCCTCAGGATGGTGCAGTCGAGAGTTTATATGTTAAGTCTTTGAAGGTATATGAGAAAAGAGTGTGCAGTGTCTTAGGTCTTTCACTTAAGCTTTTCATGTGTCAAAAGTCCATGGATGGGAATAGTTGCTATCTATATATATAGGATATGGCTAGATAGGTATGGGCGTTGAGTGTCTGTGTGCCTTCAGGGTTCGGCTGGTTGCGTTGGCAGGGAGAGTTGTGGGGTTCTCTTTAGTAAAACACAAAGTTACTTTGGTTAGCGTAGTGTCTGTGCTTGGTCTTGAGAGGAACAAAGGAGTAAACTGTTTTCTAAATCTATCAGTGCGTATACTTTTCTTATGGCTCTCTTCATTCTGAACAAATTTTCTTTGTTTCTCACTTAACTTGAGGGAGACAAACCATAATTGGCATCATATCAAATCCTGTTTTGTAAGGAGAGAAACTGATGAAGATCATGTCTTCTTTTTCTTTACTTTTTGTATGCATTTGAATACGTTAGTGAGTTTAGATTCGTTTACTTTGACTGACTTCATGCTGTGCAGAAGCAGGCGAGTTCTTCAGATGTCTCGTCTACTGTTGATAGCTCCCCTCCTGATGTCAAAGTCTTGAAGGTAATTCAGTCTACAAGCCCAGTCTCAGTTCTCGAGAACACCAACGGTTCCGCCTTGTCCCATAACCAAAACAGAATTCAGAGACTTGGAGCAGAGATGTCTCAGCAGTTGGTTCCGGATGAATCAGAATCTGAAACTTACCTCTCTTCTGAGAATTCTGCCAAGAATAAACGCAAGAAACAGAAGAGTCCTGCCCGGAAATGCACTCATTGCGAGACAACCAGGACCCCGCAGTGGAGGGAAGGACCCCGTGGGCCTAGAACCCTCTGCAATGCTTGCGGAGTACGGTTCAGATCAGGCCGTCTTTTTCCAGAATACCGTCCAGCATCAAGCCCGACCTTCGTCCCAACTGTACATTCAAATATGCACAGAAAGATCGTAGAGATGAGAAGGAAAGATGAAGACCAGCTTGATACCTGAAAGATCCGTACCGTGACTTCCTGAGCATATATAGGAGACTAAAACAGGGCTTTGTAACTTCAGCAGACCCAGTGAGTTTGGTCTATGATAAAAACATATCCGTAGAATTGGTTAACTATCTTCTCTTGGAAGACTGATAGTGTTTGTCTTTTTTTTTGTTTATCTGATGCGGAGAGTTTAGGGTACTTTTTGTTGAAATTTAGGGTCTTCGTTGTTGTTTGGTTATGTTTGAAAGAAGATGTTTGGCTGATATCTATTTTTTATCAGAGTAGTGTAGTGTAGTGTATTGCACCTTAGGCTTGGGGTTCGTATCTCCTCACTAAAAAGAGGACTATTAACCCTCTTTGGTCCCCGACCTGAGGGGTTTACGGGTCTATTGCCAGAGCCTCTCGAATAAGAGTGATGTAATGCCATTTTTTGTTTTGTTAAGCTATATATTTGTAGAGCTGCTCTTATGGATGCGGTCAGCTGAAGAGTTAATCACTTCATGTTTGAAAAAATGATAATGTAAACTATAAAAATAAGATAATTAGGTCGTGCTAAACATTAATAATTAAGTTTAACTGGCTTATTTTTGTTTATATGTATATTTTGATCAAATTAATTGGGCTAATGTGGTAGTTTGATTTTTTTTAAATGGGTTATGTTAGGACAATATGGTTCAACCTAGTTTTGATAATATTTTGAGAAGGGAGTCAATTTAAATATAAAAAAAATAAAAAAACAAAAAAACAAAAGTTAACCTATTTTTTTAAAATCCATGGGGTGTCTTTTTAGTTAACTCTTTCGACAAGTCAACATTAACAAAGATTTTTGCAACATCAAAATTGGAGCATGCAGACGCACAGGATGACCTGCTGCACTTGTTATGAAACTTAGTCCCTCCCAAGAATACATATTCATCGGAACATTTATCAGAAAAACCCATAAAGGCACAAATGTCTTCTCCGCTTGCTCTTCTTCCGCATTTGGAGTCCACTTAGTAACCACCATTGGCACTTCTGCCATATTCCACATACCTCTTTTGAGAATCCGAGCACGAACCAGTGGATTACTAACCCGAAATCTCAGAGTTGTGGCATTAACTTCGTAGACATCAGTCTTTTGCGAATCAATCCCCTGCTTCCAAATTTTATTGACAATAACATGAACTTTAGCAACATGTGGCGCCGTATCTAGAAACTTCCCGACTATAAAATCTTCCCAGAGCGGTGTAACATTTTCTATAACCTCATCAGGGATCTCTACAGATCCATGGGTGATTTTAATGAAAATTTAGATGGGGAGGAACGAACACTCACGCTTTGAGCGCCTGCCTAATTGTTGAAAGATTTCTACTAGACTGAGAATAATGATTTAAAGAGGGCGAAACAAAGGACTTTTATTCTGACAGCCAAAGATCGCTGAGTTTACAAAGTATTCCGATATATGCCGAACGGCTATTTACAGAATTATGTATTCTCAATATGACTATTTAACTTCGTGCTAGAATCAGACTTATGTCAGACTCCTGCTCCAGATCCCTCCCTTCCTTCTCCATGCTTGTCCCTCGGTATTTATAGCTGATGGGACGTCTCAACCTCATACCTCAAAATCAATGTGGTACCACTTTAGGGCAAAGTCGGTGATTGTCTCTTTGCAGGCTGTCGTTCGATGGGCTGTCCGTCTTTATTGGGCCTTCTAGAAACTCTGTCGGCCTGATAAGGATGATCTGGTCAGTCAAAGATTTTGAGGCTTAGGTTGACTATTCGGGAATGGGCTAGGTTGGAGGCCTGTTAAGGCAGGGTGAAACCCATATCCAACCATTGTCCCCCCTAAGTTCATTGCGGTCGATCTTGATTTGAGCCAATGAGTTTTTGTTTGTGAATTTTTGGCATGGCCCATTTACGAAATATCATTCTGGGGTCTCGCGTTTTCTTTGGAGAAAGTCAGATCAAAGCGTCGCGACTTGGGAATCGTGCCGTTTTGCGCCCAATCGCGGTGTCTAGGGTTTCTCTTTCCTCCTCTTATAAAAGAAGGGTTTTTGGAGCGTTTTTCTCACTTCTTCTCCAGCCGCAAAATTCGAGGTAACCCCTTTATACCTTTAGCTAGTTGCTTTTCCTGTAATTTTAAGCTTGTCATATTAGTAGCATTCGGTTGGATTGTTGTTGTAATTGCTGATCTCGATTATAATGTCGAACTCATGTGAGGATTACATGAGGGAGCGTTCGACATCTAGTTCCTCTGGGGCCAGATCGTCTAATCATGCTTTCGGTATGTCTGATTCCGAGACATCGACAGAATCACCGAGGCTTGCGAGGCGGTCCAAAAGGTGCCGACCAAGGAGCCGGTCTCCTAAATTTAGAGCCAGTCTTGGGTCCCTCTCTTCGTCTGACACACCCGTTGAGCCAGAAACGGTTGGTTTTGCTCCTGATCGAGTAAACCGCTTCGATTCTCCTCGTTCTCGTGATGATGCGAGGTCTGCTAACGCCTCATCCGGAGATGAGATCGAGGTTGGCGAAGGGGTTGACTATCATGACGCTCCTTTTGACTCTGGTCTGACGCTCTGTGATGCCGAATCGCTTTTTGCCATGACTGATTTTTGTAAGCCTCCTCGGCATGCTTCTATTGTATGTCCATCATCCGATGATCGGGTGTTTAAGTGCCCGGATGGGTATATTAGCTTGTACGAGCCTTATTTCACGAAAGGGGGTCTTCGCTTTCCAATCTCGGCCTTCTTGATGGACTACTGTTGGCGTCGTCAAATAGTGATTACTCAGCTCACCGTCTATACGATTTGAAATATGGTCGGTCTCAAATATCTCACCGACCAGTGCGAGGTTAAATTGACGGCTTGCTTCGTCGAGAATATGATGCGCTTTACCAGGCATAAAGGGTTTAATGGTATTTGGTATGCTAGCGCAATCCTGGGGCATAAGTTGATGGATCACCCACCATCGAAAACCCATACTTGGTTGAACAAATATTTTTACGCTAAGGTCGATGATGCCTCGGTAGAAGATACGTCGTTAGGCTTTAAAATCGAATGGAATTTGTCCCCTGGTAGTTTCTTGGGCGGACCCTGCTTTCTCTCCTTGTGTTAGTTTACCGATCACTGATCGTTTTGCTCTTTTCTTTGTTTTCAGAGTTGGTTGACAAGTCAGTTGATCCGCCAAATTCCGATTTTTTTGAGGTTCGCGACTTGCTTAGGAGGCAGACGGTTCTCGATTGGAGGAGTATCCCTCAATTGGATCAGGCTAGGGGCAGGAAACCGGTGAGAGGTATGATCCTGACAAGTTTACTAATTTTGGTCGGTCTGCTTATTTTGCCTTGTTCTCTTCTTGTTAAGGATCTCGATTTGTGTTTGCAGGACGTCCGAATAGCAAGAAGATGGTTAAGATGGGAGTCCCTAAATTCTCTGGCAAGCCCGTTTCAAAGAAGAAGGATTCGGTGGAAGAGAAAGAGCTACAACTGGCCTTGAAGAAGAGTTCGGTTGATCATTCATCTGTCCAGAGTTCTCGAGCTGCATGCGCCTCGGGCAGTCGGGCTCCTGATAGTAAGTCCTCTCGCGATAAGGGGAAAACTGGTGATGCTAGCAAGCGAGACATGGACATTGTCCCGATCGATCTTACAGCTGAGAAAGATCGCTCCTCTTCGAAGAACCTATCTAACTCGGTAGGGGATTTTGGCAAACATAAGGACATACCATCTGGTTCTGACGGTCTGGTTGTGTTCAAAAAGCCGAGAACTTCTTCACTTGATCTGAAAGATAAGGGAGTCCAGTCTTCCCACTCTGTCCATATTCGTTATGCGAAGGACACTCCTTTTTTGTCTGATAAGAAGGAATGTGGTGCTCTCATCCGCGAGATCTCTAGAGTGTCGGGTGATCGTTCCGAAGGTGACTTAAAGGAGTCCGACGCATTCGATGAATGCGCTCGACATGATCTTCAGGTTCTAGTTTCTTTTTTTTTTAAAGGGAAATTTTTTGTTTAATGTGGTGTCAGTC
This sequence comes from Camelina sativa, assembly GCF_030686135.1. Lineage (NCBI taxonomy): Eukaryota > Viridiplantae > Streptophyta > Magnoliopsida > Brassicales > Brassicaceae > Camelina > Camelina sativa. The sequence continues at coordinate 7,951,298 of NC_141886.1, read as the reverse complement.
AGCGAGCGCGGTGTATTCGATGGTCTGCCAGTATGAACGCAGGTTGAAGACTGCTGAACGAGACATTGTTCAAGCTGAAGCTGGATTGAAGGAGTCTCAGAGTCAGATTGGAAAATACCGGTCTGAAGCTTCTAAGGCCTGGCGGGACTCCAATTGTCTGAAGGAGGAGAACCTCCAACTGCAGGGGGCGTTAGAACGTTCTTGTGCTGATGTGACTCGCTTGGAGGCTGCTGCTCGCCAGGCTGCTGAGGACCATGACCGTTAGCTGAAGCTGGCTGTCGATAAGAGGGCTGAGGAGGTTCGTCGCGAAGTGAAGGAAGGCTACCGCAAACGGTCAAACCAGATCCGTCAGCACATATTGGATGCTAGGCGTGCATTTTACTCGATGATGATGAAGGCTCAAGCGAATGGCATTGCGAAGCAGATTGACGATCTCGTGAAGAGTGGTTGTCCAATTCCTGCCTGAACGATCAACTTTGTGTCAGACGGCTCGACTTTTTGGGATAATGTGGTTGAAGGTATTGAAATTTATCCATTGGTTACTGATGGATACGTGGTGACTCCAACTGCTGAGCATGTCGTTGCCAACCCGCGCCGTATACCAGGTTACGACGAAGTCGCTGATTTTGACGAGTACGGCTCAAACATGCCGTCTGCTGCTGCCGAAGACGTGGAAACCGAGCTGCCTCATGGGAATGGCGACGAACTGACTCTAGATGTTGGGTCACAGATGGCACCGCAGGAAACGCATGAGCAGGATATCGTAACCAGACTTGCCTTGGCGGATGCATCTGTGACTCCGATTTCTGAGGGTATAGAGGGGCATACCATCCAGATCCCGGGACTTGTCAGTTCCGCAGCCGTGGTGGACCCGTTAGCTCCTGTGCTTCCGAAGGCGTGAATGAAGCTGATCCCGTATAGGCCGTGTGTGGCTTTTAAATAACGCCGCTTGTGGCTTTAACTATCTTTAAGACCTCTTTATGTGTTTTCTTTCTCTTTTTTTTAATGAACTTGAACTCTAGTGGGGGAAATGGGATTTGTCCGTTTTTACTCTCCCCCTTATTTTGAATATGGACGATGTAGTTATCAGTTAAACTATTTTGCAAAATTTGGAATTTGCCATTGTCCTTTTTTTTTTTACGAGCTGGAGGGCAAGTCAAGCAAACTTAGAATTTGCCATTGTCCTTTTTTTTTTTTGACGAGCTGGGGGGCAAGTGAGGCAAAGTTAGAATTTGCCATTGTCCCCCTTTTTTTGACGATCTGGGAGCAAGTCAGGCAAAGTAGAATTTGCCATAACTCCCCCCATCCTTTTTTGACGAGTTGGGGGCAAGTCTAAGCAAAGTTGGAATTTGCTATAGCCCCCCCCCCCCTATTTTTGATGAGCTAGGGGCGAGTCTAAGCAAAGTTACAATTTGCTATAGTTCCCACCTTTTTTTTTGACGAGCTGGGGGAGAGTCTAAGCAAATTTTGAATTTGGTATAGCTCCCCCCTTTTTTGACGAGTTGGAGACTTTGTGGAGGCGGGGACTCGCAACCTTTGGACCCTTCAATTTTTTCGTAGTAAATGCTTGACTTGAATGGTGAATTACTTTTCCGAGGCATTTCTCATCATTACCGCGCGTGGGTGTTGCGTGTGGCGCAATTTTTATTGCAGAATCTTGATTGGCGGAAGAGGGAGGCGCAATGAAAGCTGGTAAGTGGACGGGCGCTTGATTAATGCGACGTCTCTTCGCTTTCCCTTCATCCTTGCTATATAAAGGGAGGTGGGGGTGGGGGAGTAAACCAGACAACCTCTTATTTTCAACGAATAACTCTGCCTTGCTATACATTCTCTTGCTCCCTTTCTTGTTTGATCATGAGTGACTCCGATGATTCCGGGGAGTGGGTTCCGGTGAACCGTGACCGTCTCTCTTCCCCACGGATGGGACCATTGACAAGTCGTGACCGGATCATTTTTGGTCGTCCCCGAACCGATCACTCACCGTTGCCAGTTCGTATCGATACGGTTTAACCTAGTGATGGGTCAGGTCGCTTCATCGAAGCTCGTCCAAATGAGTTGTTCTTCTCTTGGAAGAAACCACCGGTTGCGGCTACGTCACCACCTTTTCGGCCGTTGCTGCGGGATTTTGTGCCGGGCGTTGCTGAGATTCCGCCGGAGTTTCTTCGGTCCTTGACTCCCGAGGAAAGGCGTCAGGCGGTTAGCTGGTTCAGGACGGTTAGTTCGTCATTCGTCTTTTGCTTTGTTTCAAAATTGTCGTTCTCGAATTCTTGACTGTTTGGTTTTGCTTTTGCTTTTGTTTTCCTCTTTCCTCTCCCCTTTTTTTTTGTTCTGGTAGATTGAAATTCAGCATCGTGCCTATCGTCGTCAACATAAGTTCCTGGTCGAGCAGATGATGGATCTCGAGATGGGAATGAGGAAATTGGAGGCTGGGCCGGAGGATTGGGAGCGGTTCGGGTTCGGGAGATTCCGTATGATGCCTTTTTGGCTTCGTGACCGAGATTGTGCTCTTAACCGTGAGGGTCATGGGGGTCGCTAAGGACGCCTTGCATGTTGTTTACCTTTATGAACTGAACTAGTTTGTGCGCCCGTATGTAGGGTTGCTATTGGGCATACTATGCGTTTCTTTTTTTTTTTTATTTGCGGAACATTGCACCCGGTCTCCGGGTTTTGTTTTAAGATATGATATGCTATGTTTGTTGTTTCTTTTTTTTTGTTTGGCTGTTCACGACAGTGAGACGTCTCTCAACTTATTGTGTCAAGCCGGATGACTATATTCGGGACCATATGCTTTTTGCTTGTAGTTTGCTTTTGCAGGGGGTTGCTGTTAAATTTCAGTTGCGGGAAGCGTTGAATTCGCCTATTGAAGCCCGACTTATACCTTGCCATGGATCGAAGGAATTGTGCGCAAGTGGCGACTTACTTTGCTCGTCGAACATGGATTATTTGCGTACATTCCTTGGAGCCCGGCTTTTACCCACACTTCGCATGGATTGTGGCATTTTGTTTGCATTGTTGTTTTTTTTTTAGTCGTACAATTGGCCAAATTGCCGACCTTATTTTTTGCATGTTTTGCATGTTATTATTCTCTTCCTTTTTTTTTTAAGGGGCATTTTTCGTGTTATGATGCTTATCAAACTTTGTAAGAAAATATGCTTAATAAAAGGAATATTGAGGTAACTTTGCAAAGTGATTTTATAAGTAGTCGCTGCATCTTTTCAGATCGTAGTTCAAATCACATAAAATAACGGAAATATATATATATATATATATATATATATATATATATATATATATATTTTTAATAGAAGCAACGCTTGAGATTGCCGGCATTCCATGATAGCGGAATAGCTTCTCCGGACATGGTCATTAGCTCGTAGACTCCTGGACAGACAACTTTGGAAAGGTTGTACGGACCTTCCCATTTTGCGTCGAGCTTTCCTGCGTTGAGCTCGGCTGTATTCTCAACTACTTTGCATAAAACGAGATCGCCTTCTCTGAAAGATCACAAATTGACCTTTTTGTTGTAGTATCGAGCTGCCGCTTGTTGGTAGTTCTGAATCTGGAGTAAGGCATGATCTCGCAATTCCTCAATCTCGTCCAGGTTATCATAGAGCATTTCTTCGTTTAACTCTGGGTTTCTGACACTGACTTCGGCTGGTGCCAATGCCTCTAAATCGTATGCCAGCGAGAACGGGGTTTGCCATGAAGCTCTTCGGGGGTTCGTTCGATGTGACCATAGTACGCCGTCCAGTTTTTCGGCCCAGAGTCCTTTCTTTTCTTCGAGTCGCTTCTTTAATATATTTATAATTGTCTTGTTAGTTGTTTCCGCCTGGTCGTTACCTTGGGGGTACCTCGGCGTTGACTTGCTAAGGCGGATGCGCCAACTTGCACAGAAGTCGTCAAATTTCTTGGATATGAATTGCGACCCGTTATCGGTGACGATCTCATAGGGTAGTCTGTGTCGGCATATTATCTTTTTCCAAACAAAATTTTGGACCTCGTTTGCTTGGATTTTCTTGTAGGACTCTGCCTCGACCCATTTGGTAAAGTAGTCCGTCAATATTAGGAGGAATTTTCTGCCGCGCGAGGCAGGCAGTGGTCCGACAATATCCATCTCCCATCTTATGAACGGGTATGGCACTGTTGTGGTGGAGAGTAATTCTGCCAGGGCGTACTACTTGTAGAAAGGCTCTCAACCGGGATCACCCGACGTAATTCTGGGTCCAAGGTTGATGCTAGGACAACTAGACCATCTGCGGGAGCATTAGCACTTCGGGGTATTTTGTCGACTACGAAGTGATCAAATTCCTGTGCAAGCTCCCTTACTATCTTCAAGTAGACATCCATACGACCGCATTTGGTGCCGTATTCACCATTGTACTGATTGGCGACGAGCTGGGAGTCGCAGTAGGCATGGAGTCGCTTTACGTCGATCCCTGCTGCGATTCGCATCCCGGCAAGTAATGCTTTGTATTCTGACTCATTGTTTGTTGCTGTGAAGTTGAGACAGAACGATTGCTCGACGACGCTCCGTCGACGTGTAGATACCAATTCTCTTCGGCAATAAAGTCTGCCAATACCTGAGACTTCATGCATGTCCGGCCAAGGTACTCGATGTCATACTCGCATAATTCAACTGCCCATTTTGCCATACGACCGGATTGTCCCGGACTGTGAAGAATTTGCCTTAGGGGTTGATTTGTCAGGATTGCGATCGTATGTGACTGGAAATAGGGCCTAAGTATACGAGCCGAGATGACCACGGCGTAGGCTATTTTTTCCAAATTTGGATAACGTAGCTCGGCCCCGTCCAAAGTCTTAGTGACGTATAAAATAGGCTTTTGCTCGCCTCGGTCATCTCTGACTAGTACCCCGCTGACTGCCGATCCGGAAACAGCGATATACAGGTAGAGCTTCTCTCCTTCTTTGGGCTTCGAGAGTATGGCTGGGGTGGTCAAATAAGTTTTTAACTCGACGAATGCTTGCTCGTATTCGGTCGTCTACTCGTATTCCTTATTCGTGGATCGTAGCAACTGATAAAACAGCAAGCTTTTGTCGGTTGACCGCGAGATGAATTGGTTAAGGGCTGCTATTCTGCCGGTCAGACGCTGGACTTTGCGCTTGTTCCTTGGCGAGGGCATATCGAGTATAGCCTTGATTTGCTTCGGGTTCGCCTCTATTCCTCATTTGGTGACGATGTACCCTAGGAATTCACCGGACGTTATGCCAATTGAACATTTCGCCGGGTTGAGCTTCATGTTATACTTGTTCAGAGTCTAAAAGCATTTCCGCAAATGCTCGACATGATTGCTTGCGCTTGCAGACTTGACTTGCATATCGTTGATCTATACCTCCATGGTTATCCCCAGCTGGTCGGCGAACATCTTATTGGCGAGACGTTGATAGGTGGCCCCAGCATTCTTTAGACCGAACGGCATGACCTTGTAGCAGAACGTGCCTTGATCGGTGATAAAGGCAGTCTTCTTGCGGTCATCGGTGTGCATCAAGATTTGGTCATATCCTGAGAAGGCATCCATGAAGGAGAGTAGTGCATTTCCTGTTGTGGCTTCGACGAGCCTCTCAATATGCGGCAACGGGTAACTATCCTTAGGGCAAGCTTTGTTTAGGTCGGTGAGGTCGATGCAGACCCTGTTTTTCCCGTTTTTTCTTTTTCACTACTACCGGGTTTGCTAACCATTCGGGATATTTGACTTCCATGATAGATCCTGTCGCGAGCAACTTCTTGACCTTATCGTTTACTGCCTTGGATCTTTCAGGGCCGAGCTTACGCCGCTTTTGCTTGACTGGTTTGTAGGTCAGGTCAATGATACACAGAGTTTTAAACCCTATTTTCCTACTGCAAGTGCATAGCAAAGAAGTATTACTTAGGGGTCGAATCCCACGAAGACCAAGTTTTACTCTATGGTTCTATTGGTTCAATTTCAAGCTAAGACAATTCAAAGTTGGGTTTGTTTGGTAACAGTAACGCGATTAAAACGGTATAAAAAAAGCAATAAGCAAAACACTAGATCAGGGGTAATTCTCGGGAATTTCAGAGATAGCAACTAAACAACTATTCAGGGCATAGATTTAGTATCAGTCTCGAACTCAAACATAAATATAAACTGATCCACTGTCGTGGTATCAATAACTCTATCTGATCGATTCTGTGCGGAAACGCGGACCACGTGCTCAGACATCCGGAGCACATGCTCGGCGGTCCATAAACCCTAAACTGTCGTTTGAGCCCAGAATCGCAGACAAGCATTAAAGAACAGGAATGATAAGTTCACAAATCACCTACACATCAACTTTCGCAGGTCTAGGATAATTTGCCCACTAATGTCTTTTCTAGCAACCTATTACACTTTTGATGAATAGATAAACATAAAATCATAGATTGGGTGATCAAATCAACCTTAGCATTAATACTAACAATAGTGAAGACAATCGATTATGTAGAACCCTATTTGTGTTATGTTGCTAACCCATGAAACCCCTTTTGAAACCTCTAATCTAGCAAAGAAAACTATTTAGACATAGAGAAATGAATCATTGCAAAAGATGAGAAATTCAATGACATAAAAATAAAAAGGGTTCAGAGAATGCTTCCAAGGTAGCCGCTCTTCTCCCTCTCACAAAAACGTCCCTCAAAAACAAAAGAAAAGGGTATATTATCTCTCCTAAAAACCCTAGGTTAAATAGCATACAAGTAGAGAAAAATAAGGAAAGAATCCAAATTCAAATCTTCCTATTAAAAAGCGATCTCAGCCCTCTTTCTCTCACAAAGGATCGCCTAAAATAAGGGGAATTAGGCAGGGAATCGGCGCCTAGATGCTTGCCACGTGTCGTCATGAATCCGTAGAGTTGGGAGCATGTGCTCGGAAATCAGGAGCATGTGCTCCTGGGTCTAAAATCAGCTTTTCTGCTCCAATTCAACTCCTTTCTGCTCCCATTGCTCCTGCTGTTCCAATCCTTGCTTTTAGCTTCCTAGCCTCTTATTATAACCTGAAAAGGACTCAAACAACTACAAAACTATCAAATAAACGGGGTCAAAGTGAGTCAATACCGTAACATATCAGTCAACGTTAAGCTCATGGCTCGTGATGTCCATGCTAATTCCAACCAAGTTTTCGAAAGACCAGGCAAAAGTGGAAGCATTGTCTTTCAAGAATTGAACCAAGTCTGCTCTTATTGCTGGGTCAAGGTCCGCGCCAATCCCGATGCACCGCTTTGGGTCGTTCTCGTCGATATTGATTTCGTCGATCAGATGATGACTCGGGATTTTCTCAGGGCTGGGAGTTGGTAACTTGTCCAGCTATTTCTTTGATTGCTATAAGTCGGCGGCTTTTTGTAGTTTGCACTCAATAACGAAACAGCTCTTGGCGTCTGCCTGATTTCCCTTGATCATATATATTTGGCCGGACAGAGGGAATTTAACACACTGATGGTAAGTTGATGGGACAGCCTGCATGTTGTGCATCCAGGAGGACCCTAGAATGATGTTGTAGACTGCTGGCTTGTCGACGACAACAAACTTATGCCACGAGGATGTGCCTGACACGTAGATTGGTAATTTGATTATGCCGGACGACATCATGTAGTTTCCGTTGAATCCCGTCAACGGCCTGATCGACGGTTTATTTTTGTTGTTGTTAACTTCCATTTTGTCGAGGACGTCTTAGAAGATGACGTTGACACAGCTCCCCATGTCGACCATAATCCTTGTTACCTCGCTTTCGCCGATGTGCAGCTCGATGACAAGAGGATCGTTGTGTGGGAAGTTGACTCCAACCAGGTCTTCTGCCTCTGTGATCGCTGGAACGAATGATGGGACCTTAACCAGCCATATTGCGGCCGTGTCGGCCTTTACGTAATCACGGATGGAGCGCACAGAATCCCTACAAGCTGTCCTGCCCCCGATCATGTCGACATGACGTCGTGGTGGCCATTGAGTTGTCGTCGGGTCGGCATAAAGGGTGTAATTGCCAAGCGCTGTTGGTACGTTGAGACCACGACCTTCATTTTATTGAACAAAGGCGTTCCGAGGATGACATTATATGCGGTTGGCCTATCGACGACGGCGAAACCGAAGAGGTGAACTGTTCCGCCGACGTATACCGGGAGCATGACCGTGCCTAGGGAAGTGATGGAGCTCCCATCGAAACCAGTCAGAGTTTGCACCTCTGGCATAGCAAGATGCAGGTCAACTTTTATCTGGGAAAGCGTTCTCCTAAAGATAACATTTACTAAACTTCCCGTGTCAATTAAGACATCCGGGAATAGGCAATCGCCGATATTCATTTCGACAACCACAGGTCCTGCGGGCAAAGTTGGCAACCGGGCAGCATCTTCTTCTCTGAACATGATTGGAGCGTACGATCGGCAAGTAGATGTGCTCCGAGGTAACCAATCGCGTTTGGTTCTATCGACGTCGTGGATAGGATACACGACGCGGGGTGAATTAGGGTCGAATGGGAGGCTTCCCTTAATTACATTGATTATGCGACGGGTCGGGGGTGGCGGCACGTCAGCCGGCTGGTTTTCCTGTCCGCCTGCCTGGTTACCAGCTTCGGGCTGGTTATTGGGCACTGGTCGGTTATTTGGACGACCTTGTTGCCCTAGGCGTCCTCGTGCGTTACCTCATCCTCGTGGGGCGTTACTTTTGTACTGGCGCAGCTGCACTGTGACCTCGCCGTTGAGATATTTTCCTAGCAATGCGTTTTGTAGGTGTCTATAAGACTGCGTTGAATGTCCGGTGTATTCATGCAATTCGCGGTAGAGGTTATGGTCAGGCTCCTCCCTCGCGCCCTTTGGTAGGGTCGTCGGTATTAGAGCTGACGAGCTAGTGACTGGGGGCGGTGGGGCGTCATTGACCAGGTACGTCACGCCACGTTTCTTACTATCTGTGAGGTAGTCTTTATCGAGATGCTGACGAGGCTCGTGGTATACCTCTTTTGCCTTGCCGGTCGACGGCTGGGTTCCGGTGGAGGAGCGCTTTTTATCGAAGACGACCTTTTCCTCTTCCATTTTGATATGGACTGCTGCTCGATGGAGGGCATCTTGGAAAGTTGGGAATCTGTTCAACTTAAGATCTTCGCGGAACTTTGACTCATACCATAGGGCCTTTTGGAGAGCGGCGAGCGAAACGCTATGGGGGGTGTTCACCTGTGAGGCAATCTTTTTAAACCTTTCCATGAATTTTCGTAGTGGCTCATGTTCTCCCTGCTCGATATTATGGAGGTCGGCGATTGTCGCGGTAGGGATGGCCAGGATCGAGTACTGCTTTAAAAAGGTCAATGAGAGCGTGCGGAAGCTATCGATTGAGTCGGGTGGCAAGGAAGAAAACCAGCCCAGGGCATCGCCACTCAAGTTTTCTATAAACAGTTGGCACTTCCCGGCGTTGAGCTCTTCCGGGGGAAATTCGCATCGATGGATCGCAATCTCAAAGGACGTTAAATGATGGGTTGGATCTGAGTCTCCCTTGTATGGGGTCAGGTGCTTGATTTTGCAATCCGGACGGACGACGACCCGGCGAATTCGCGCAGTAAACGAAGTCTTCTTGGATTGCTCTAGCATGTGGTCCACATCAGGTGCCGCGCTAGTAGCTTGATGGAACTTGCTTGTGACATCTTTGATCTGACTTTTGAGCTCGGCCAATTCTCCGTTTTGACCCTTCTCGGCTCTATTGGTGGCTTCTGGCTGTTCGGCATTTTCTTGCAACCTTGCACAGATGTTGGAAAGAGAAGTGAAACGTTCCTCCGTTTTCTTGTCTCGGGCCTCTATTTTCTCGAGTATGCTCCGCATCAATGCGCCTACGTCCAAGGCACTTGTTCCCTCCCCTATCGATCCGTTTAGTGTTGTCGGGGCTCGGGTAGGCGGAATATGTGGGAGTTCTTCTTGGACTTGTTGAATGCGGTCCGGCGTTTCCGCTACGTAGCCATCGCTCCCAGTGGTCTCCCCTTCTCTCATTTTGAAGACGTACTGCTCTTTGATGTTGGACTTCCTTTAAAAGCTCTCCTTGTTTGTTTCCCTGGATGCGCACCAAATGTTGAAAGATTTCTACTAGACTGAGAATAATGATTTAAAGAGGGCGAAACAAAGGACTTTTATTCTGACAGCCAAAGATCGCTGAGTTTACAAAGTATTCCGATATATGCCGAACGGCTATTTACAGAATTATGTATTCTCAATATGACTATTTAACTTCGTGCTAGAATCAGACTTATGTCAGACTCCTGCTCCAGATCCCTCCCTTCCTTCTCCATGCTTGTCCCTCGGTATTTATAGCTGATGGGACGTCTCAATCTCATACCTCAAGATCGATGTGGTACCACTTTAGGGCAAAGTCGGTGATCTCCTCTTTGCAGGCTGTCGTTCGATGGGTTGTCCGTCTTTATTGGGCCTTCTATAAACTCTGTCGGCCCGATAAGGATGATCTGGTCAGTCAAAGATTATCAGGGTTAGGTTGACTATTCAGGAATGGGCTAGGTTGGAGGCCTGTTAAGGCAGGGTGAACCCATATCCAACACTAATCTTTCTCCGGGTATGCAGAATTTTCAAGCTGTGGTAAGGCATTGTTCACTGACAGATATGGGCTCACATAGTCCATTATTCACTTGGTGCAACAAATGTAACGAGGGGGTCATCTGTAAAAAAATTAGATTGTGTACTTATTAATAATGTCTGGCTCCATCAGTATTCAAAGGCGTATTTTGTCTTCGAAGCAGGGGGCCTGCTTGGATCACCTAAGAAGTCGAATTCAGATTCAGAAAAAGAAAGCCTGCAACGAAGAGACCTTTTAAATTTGTCAACTCAATTGCAACAATGCCGGAGTTGTACCGGTGAATGATACACCTTTTCTGTTTCACTCTACTTCTGCAATGTTCCGATTTTCAAAGAAACTTAAGAATCTGAAGCCCCTGATCAGAAACTTAAGTCGAGATAAATTGGGTGGTTTACCGCAAAGAGTGACAGCGGCATATGCAGAACTGTGCGAGAAGCAGACCGAGACACTCTCATGTCAAACAGATGAAACAATAAGAGAGGAAACAGAGGCGTATCAGAAGTAAAATGATTTGTCAACCTTGGAAGAGAGTTTTCTAAAGCAGATATCGAAGCTTCATTGGCTTCAAGTTGGTGATCAGAACAACAAAGTTTTCCATATGCAGTGAAGCTCCGAGAATCAAAAAAACTTTGACATACACCAACTTCAAAATATTCAAAATATTCAAAAGAGGATCACCTTGCTTCAGAGTTCAGAACTTTGACATACACCAACAACAAACCCTTGGAGAAACCATTGACAAGAATATTCAAAATAGGATCACCTTACTTCAGAACTCGGAAAAAAAAACTATGAAGACCTGTTAGTTTTTTTGGCTTTCAAATAGAACTTAAATTGTAAACAGAGTGGGAAAAAACCACCTCAAAAATGCTGCAGTTGATGTAACACTGGTTTTTTGTGATGAATAAATTTTACATTCATTCAAAAAGAAAAATCCATGGGTGTCAATTGACCCCCATGGTTTCATATTGCCTCCTCTCCTGGTTGATTCGCTCGCCAAGCATTGTCTTAGCTTGTACGACCATAACATTTGAAGAGCAATATAAGTATTTGGGTGCACACAAAAAAAAAACTACTAAGTTCCTAACCTTTACTCTATTTTACAGTAAGCTATAAAGCGGGGTTGAAATATTTTACTTTGTAATAGAGTTTAGAAAAAATAATTGAGATGGATTGGTCCGATTGGAGATGTCCTATATATGTATTTTTCTATTTTCGCTTTAGAGTTTAGTAATGTTTCTGTATTACTCTAAAATAGAGGTCTCAGTATTAGTATAAAAAATAGAGTTACTCCTATAGAATAATCATATCATTTCTTTTATTTTGAAAAAGACTTTATTCTATAATAGAATTTAGAAGAAGAAAATAGAGTAGGGTTGGATCATAAACCCAACAAAATTGTAACCATGAATCATAAACCCAACCTTCAACCTCTAATTCAACCTAGTTTTATAAACTGTAAACAATATTAAGAGCAAAAGTAATAACTACAGTTTCTTCTAATTTTTAACATCATTTACACTCACTTAGTTAGTATGTTAATTAAATCTGTTTTACGAGGAATACTAAGTTCATTAATCGAATAACCTAAAATTTATGAAAGTCGTCTTAACAAATGATTTTACTAAAAAAAATTGTACTAAATTACATACACCATTTATTTTTAGTGTCGAAACAAAATTTTAGTGTCATCGCTTGTAGAATATTGTCGAAGACAAATCCGTAAATTAATAGCAGTAAAAAAATTTAACATAATTTTAGTCAGATAATCTGAACTCATTTTAAAAAAAAATCTCATATTTCAAGGTAATTTTTTAAAATTAAAGAGTACTAATTTATTATGTAATTAATATAATTTTGAATAATACAATACCATTTACCCATCAACAATAAAAAGAATGAAAATAAAGTTATTTTTTAAGTATCAATTAAGTTTACTGTATTTCTAAGGTATTTTACTAAGTTTCTTAGATATTTTGTTTTGTCATCACTTATACAGATTGTGATCAAATATGAGTAAGCTAAAATATTCTTGAACCTATATATCATTGGTACAAAATCTCAACGTTATGATAAGTTTTGATGATAATAATAATAGCTGTAATTTTTTCCTCTGAAATTGTATAAATTCTTTTTTTTTTTCTTAAATGAATTGCTTAATATAATATTTTGAATAGATACCTTCCATTAAAACTTGTCTCAGTTTCCTGCAATTGTACAAAATAATCTAAAATTTTCTTTAAAGTGAAGTAAATCTTTAGAAATATAAAATTTTGGAAACTCATTTTTCCCAAACAACAAAAAAAAAAGAAAAAAGAAAAACAAAATTGAATGGTAAAGTCAAAGATGACACACAATTGAAATCCCCGTGTACATTAACAACATTACCTCTCTCCCTCTCTCTCTATCTATCTCATGTTCTGTAATCCCTAAATCCCCAATTTGGGACAAATTAGTGTCTTTCTCTCACACCCCTGCTCGTGCTTGGGGAATGCGTTCTGTGCAGTCAGCTGCTGTATCGGAAGGTTCGTGTGTCTCTCTCTCTGTCTCACTCTCTTTCTCTTCCATTTTTTCTCAATTATCTCTGTTTTTTTTCTGATTATGAGACAGTGCAAAATGTAAAAAGAAGATGTTTTGTTCTTCGTTATGATTCTTCCTTGTCTCGTGTTTTGTTATTATGTGCCCTAAAACTGTTAAAACGGAGACTGTTCTCATGATTTTCTCGAAATGGGTTTGAATTCAAATGTTGAATTGAATATTAAAAATGAAATCTTTTTTTGCCTAAAAATTCTAAGCCAATTTATATGTAACGACGAAACTAAAAATGATTTTTTTTTTTTTTGACTCAATTTAGTCTTTTTTTTTGCCATTTCTGTTCTGTAAATTTGCTTTATTGTTGCTTTCTCTCTCTATTGAGTCAACATATTGAGTGAGCAAATGGGAAATTGAAGTTTAGTCATACATACGCTGGTTCATTGTTACTTGGCTTGGCTTTGCTTAAACTTATGTTTATGTTGTTTGCTCTGTCTTGTCTATGTTTTTTTTTTTATTGAGCAGTGAGTGACAAATGAGTAACGGTTCTTGGTTACCTGAAGAGGACTTCAAGGGTTTAGCTGATAATTTCTTTGACAATCTTGTTGAGCATATGGATGAGTTCCCCCTTGAAGACATCGAAACCGCTGATGATGATGAGGAAGAAGATTGGGTTACCGGGTTTAAAAACCTCGGCCCTCCACCATTGGATGTGCTAACGAGTTTGTCCTCTGAGTTCAATTGCAAGGTGCAGCGTGTGCGAGTCCACAAGCCTGCAACCATTGTGGTGAGTCTTTCTTAGGCTTGTACACATTTAATTAAGCATCTCACTTGATAGATTATTTACTTTGCATCATTTATGCAACTTGATATCACTTCCCACATTTGCATTAGGAATATTTTGGTACACTGCAATATGTCAATGTTTTTGGATTTAAGCTTCATTTTGGTAGCTAATTTGCGTTGAAAAGAATCACTCTTACCTGCATTAGGAAAGTGCATCATTTTGGATTGAAACTTCATTTATTTATGTTACTTGATTGTTCATACGATTACAATATCCATTTGCTTTTTACCGAATTATGTGTGTGTTAAAGTCAAAGAATCACGCTTCTTATGTATCGGTTATGCATTATTTAGGCTAGAGATGTTCATCACACATACATGTTACTTCGGTAGATTATCCACATTCCACACAATCACAATGCACATTATTTGCTAGAGGAAAATAGTTTTGTGTGTAATGCTTCTGTGGGTTTGAAACACAATTACTATTTTCTTACCCAGTTAGGAAAGCACCTGAGAAAGTAAGAGTATGTATGTGAAGTCTTTGAAGGTATATGTGAAAAGGACTGTGCAGTGTCTTAGGTCTTTAACTTTACCTTTTCCTGTGTCAAATTCCCATGGATAGGAATAGTTGCCAACTCAGCAGCTGGTTTATATATATATATATATATATATATAGGATGTGGGTAGATAGGTAAGGGAGTTGAGTGTTTCTGTGGTTGTTTAGGGCCTTTGTGGCAGGGAAAGTTTTTTGGGTATTCTTGACCTCTTCAACAAAACTTTAAATTAGTTTGGTTAGTTAAGTGTCTGTGTTTGTTCTTGAGAGGAACAAAGGAGAACTGTTTTCTAATTCTATCAGTTTGTATGTGTATATGTAGCACAAGAAGGATTAGGCTTAGTATCATTGTCAATCTGATATTGAACTCTGTTGATATATGAGGAACCATGCTCATGTTTGTTTCGTTTGTATACTTTTCTTTGTTTCTCATTTAACTTGATAGAGACATACCATAATTGCAGCATATCAGATCCTGTTTTGTAAGGAGAGAAACTGATGAAGATCATGTGTTCTTTTTTTTATGTTACTGAGTTTAGATTCATTTACTTTGATTGACTTCATGCGTGCAGAAGCAGTCGAGTTCTTCGGATGTCTCTTCTACTGTTGATAACTCCCCTCCTGATGTCAAAGTCTCGAAGCTGTTTCAGTCTTCAAGCCCAGTCTCAGTTGTCGACAACACCACCAACGGTTCCGTCTTGTCCCAAAACCAAAACAGAATTCAGAGACTGGCCTTTCTTGTGAAAGGCATCAGAAGCAAACGCAAACGCCCCACAACGCTTAGATTCTTCCAGTCACTTGGAGCAGAGATGTCTCAGCATTTCGTTCCGGATGAATCAGAATCTGAAACTTACCTCTCTTCTGAGAGTTTTGCCAAGAAGCGCAAGAAGAACAAGAGTCGTCCGGCCCCGTCGGTCTCCAGTCCAGAACTATTTAACTCAGATGGGACTGTCCGGAAATGCACTCATTGCGAGACAACTAGGACACCGCAGTGGAGGGAAGGACCATGTGGGCGTAACACCCTATGCAATGCTTGCGGGGTACGGTTCAGGTCAGGCCGTCTTGTTCCAGAATACCGTCCAGCATCAAGCCCGACCTTCATCCCAACCGTGCATTCAAATTCGCACAGAAAGATCATTGAGATGAAGACTAGAACAGAAAGATCCGAGCATAGAGACTAAAAACAGGGCTTTTGTAACTTCAGTAGACCAAATGAGTTTTCTAATTAATTCACGCTTTTTTGTGTGTTTCCGCTTGTTTAGTACCATCATTTTCGATGTCGTTATTTTTTTATAGAATTATTAAGCTTATTTAGGAGAAAAAATAGTACATGGTATAATTAAAGCTATATTAAATATTGAGATTAGGTCTGCGTACTTACGCCGGTATAAGAATTATGTGTAGAATTCTATTGAAAATATTTGAATTTTAATAGTATCCCATATATCAATTCTATATTTTATTTGGTAAAAAGATTTTAAAATCGGTTTTAAACTTAATGCACTTCATCTTGTAATATAATTTGTTTGATAGTATTTTTTTTTTTTGCGGGAATAATATTCTGACTTTTTAACTTCTAGTAGCCATTGATTCTGACATTTTAACTTTCAATAGACATCCTCATCTCTATAAGCTGAAGCTAGCTAAGTCATGTTAAATTCGAGGAGGTACACATATGCTATCTTTGATTTTGTTCAATAAATTGTAAAATGCTTATACTAACTTTTATCAATCTTTATGGAGGTTCAGCTTGGAACATTTTTCGGGCAACTCTGTAGAGTAACAACCTTCATCCAGAAGTTAAAGACAGTGGTATTGTTTTTATGTTTATGTTTTTGAGTAATCAATTCTACATGAAATAACGACTATCAATCTAAAGTGTCTGTTTTGACTGATTTTATTTCTTTTTGTTGTTTTCTATATTGTTACTGGAGTGGAAGGTAGAGGTAACTTACTCCAGAATTTTCAGACAAAGATTGGTGTTCATGATCTGGAGGCTGCAAGACCTGCAATGAGGATCATCTTAAGCTTTGAAATGTAAGTATATTATCTTGATTAGCATAATATAATAATTTGTTGATAGACAACTTGTAATTTACGTTTTGTTTTGGACAGACGGAAAGAGATAGTGTTTGATCTTGATGAATACAATCAGTTTTTGTTCGATGCGAGTGATCCAACTAATGGCCAACATTTTGCTTAAGAAGAATCAGATGAAGATGTGATCGACTTTGAAGCTGAAGATGAAGATGGGGATGGGGATGATGAAAAGGATGAACAAGATGATGCTACTGCTCCAAGACTCATACACGGGGTGATTTGAGGAGTGGCATTACCGTATTATTAATTAAGGAGTCAATGTAATTGAATTTGAAATAATTTAAAGTTTCTTTAAAGACACATACACTGGGTGATTTGATATTTTTTGAGGAGTTGTATTACTGTATTATTACTTAAGGAATTAATGTAATCGGATTTGAAAGAATTTAAAGTTTTTATATAACTAGGTGTTAGCTCACGCTACGCGTGAGTTCTTACACAATCACTATTCTATTTTGAAAAAATAATTTAAATTAACATGTTATTATAATTTTGTTTTTTCGGTGTACATCAAAATTTAAAAGCTACATAGTATGAATTTAAATAAAGTAAAGAAATCAATTTTTTTTATATGATAATATATTTAGTGCAATTAATTCATATTGTATCTTACATGTCATATGTCATATATTTTTGTAGTTGTAGTCATATTTAAAAATCATTGTGATATATATTTCATAAAATTTATTTTTTCGTGTTAGTTATGCATATTTTTTATTTATTTATGGAGATAGCTTAAAGAGATTTAAAATATTTCAATTAAGAAAAAAATCAAAATAATAAACAGTAGTTTGCAATATCTCATACATATATAACTAAGTGAGTCTAACCATAGATTATTAGACTAATACATTTTCCATAAAAATAAAATAAAAAACAACAACTACTTTATTAGGTTATTATCTTAAAGTCTTTAATTGTGTCTGGATTTTGATTTCTATAAAATGATAATGTTTCATATAGAAAAAAATAATTAAACTATATATCATATATTACATGTATATCCATGAGGGTTATAGTGAGATATGTGTCTTTCTTTTAATTGGATTATACAAAATTAGATAACTATTTGAGAGTTACAAAAGTGCAATTAAGTGCATACTAATACATTTTTAACATGTTCTATTATATTAAATTAAATTCATTGAGAACACTACTAAGATATTATTATGGGAGTTACAAACAAACTTTATATACTTTTCCAACTCCTAAAATTAAAACCCATTTAATTTAAAAGTAAGTGTTGGTGGGTCCATAATTTGATTCAAAAGTGTAATATGTTACACTTTGATCGTTTAAAAGGAATATGAACATTTAATTCTCAAATAAACTTGATTTTTTTGTTAAAACCAACATATGTGAATTTAAATTTAACTATAGAAATTTAAAAAATAAATGTGAATAGATTAGAAAGGCAAGAAATATAAAACAAATATTTTAATTTTATATAAATAAAATAAAATTTGAAAACAATGTTAAATATATATAATACTTTCTAAATTAAAATATAGAATCAAACTCTATGAGATATAACAATATTTGATATTGGTGGGAGAGGAGGAGAGAATGATTACTTATAAGATGATAATCCAAATTAGATAATGGAGATTAAAATTTAAAAATAAGAACAATGTAAAATATATATCATGTAGTCTCTAAAATTAAAATTTAGTATTAAAAATTTACAATGATATTTCATTTGTTTTTTTTATAACTCATACAACAAAAATAAGAAATCGAAAAAAAAACGAAAAATGATTTGAGGTATTGTGGAAGAGAATGAGAGAAGTGGAAGAGAATGAGAGAATGTGAAAATGAGAAAGTAAAATAATGTCAATATGAGAAAATGAGAGAATGCTTATTTATATGATAAGAATTGATGGAAGTTACATTTAGAATTATGAAGTTACAATAATAGTTTATTGTGTTTTAATAAAATTGAGTGGTGAAATATGATTAATACATAATTTATTTTATTTTCAGTTATAACTTTATTTTAGTGTGTGAGTTAAATGTATTGTGTTAATTGGATCTTAAATAATGTTTAAAGCAATTAAACAATTAGAAAGCAAATAAAAAATAAAAAAAATAGAAAGCATTAAATGAAACAATTATGTATATGATTTTAGTGTTATTCAATTCTGTGCTTTATAGATTCTATTAAATTTTAGTATCTATTCAACTTACTAAGGTTGCTTGGGATGGTATGCTGTTTGAAAAGAATTTAATAGAAAACTCAAAGAATTCGACGTGGTATTATTTGGCTAGCATCAGTTAAGATGTTTAACAATATTTTAAAATTTATTTATCTTTTCAACATCGATTTTTTTGTATTTTCACAATTATTAGAATTTAATCTCAAAAAGATTTCTTCCACACAATCTGAAAAATTAAACCTTTTCTACAGATTCTGATTTTTCAAAAAATGTTAAAATACAAAATAGAAAGTGGCATTCCAGCCTAATTTTTTCCAAGCACTGGCTTATGAGTTTATATACAATAAAGTAACTCTTTGTAATATCTTTACAAACCAAATATTACTCTATAAAAATGTACTTAAAGAATATAAAGACTAGGTGCTAATTCTGACTTTTTAACTTCTAGTTGCCATTGATTCTGACTTTTTTAACTTGTAATAGACTTCCTCATCTCTATAAGCTGAAGCCAAGTCATGTTAAAATCGAGGGATGAGCATACGATCTGATTGTATAATAAGACTTGACATTCGTCTATTGAGTTGACCTTCAAGGGAAGTTATACATTTTGCTGAGTTAAGTTAGAACTTTTGTTTACACCAAGGCATGCTTTTCCTTGCAACCTCGAATTTGATCCATGATTGAGTACCTTTGCTGACTCTCCCATCTCTCACGAAAGAGACTTTTGTCAAACCGAAAAGGTTTTTCTGACATTTGGGTTGGAGACATCAATATTATGAAATTGGTATATGATCTGAACAATTGAAATCCAAATTTTTTGGTTCAAAGTGTGGATAAGAGGCAAGAAATTCAGAATTTTTTAACACGCGGTTTAGAAAACACTCAACCTTTCTCTCTCCCCCCCCCCCCCCCCCCCCCCACCCAAAGAGAATTCACTCTTTGGTATTTGTCAAACATGAAATTTGAACTCATCATTCAAATCTACAGTTTTATCAAATTGAATATATAATATACATCAAATAAATTCGTATTCTTTTTTTCAAGGAAACAAAGTTGTTTAGGTAATAAGAATATTGAACAAATGAAAGAAAAAAAATAGTATAAAACAATATACTAGAGCAATGCGTATTCTTGTCTCTCCTAAGAGTGATTTGAGAGGTGTGAAGTGTGATTACCATAAAACGGCTCCTCACTCTTTACAACGATTCAGTTTTTACTCAAGGGTTCACCTTTTTGATTTCATACTTAAGTAATTTGACCGTCGCCCTGCCATCTATGGATATTGACATTGGTGACGATTCAATTATACTTCAATTATGTGATTTTGAGATTGATTTCAAGGAAAGAGGAGTATTGTTCGCATTCCACTTCTGTTACAATATATTTTGTTTCAAAGTCTGGAGAATCCAGAGCCATCATCAATACTAGTTTGTAGGATAATGCGATATGCATTTTTGAATCTCTTCAAGATAGTGTTAGCCAAACATTGGATTTGCATTTGAGTGAAGTCGATTTCGCAAAAAAAAAACAAGAAGAGGAAGATAACATATATCACCAAGACAACATATATAGTTAACATTCCTTTTTTTATATAGTTTTTTTTTTCTCTAGTTTCAATCTCTCCGTATAGTAAATGTTGTTGTAATCATCTGTATTTTAATGGTTCTGAAAAAAAAAATGAAAAAAGACAAATAAAACAGAAGGTGTCATCTGAATCTGAAGACATAACGACACAGATTCCTCAGACTTCGTTGTCTTTCTCTTCTTGTAGGGTCCCTTTAACCCCCAATTATGTCTCTTCCCTCATTTGTCCTCATCAATTTTTATTTTATTTTATTGTTTTAATAATTCTAGACTTATTAATGGACAAAAACAAAATCATTTAAGAGTTTTGAGTGAAAAAAAAAACATCAGTGGATACAAAAAAACACTAAATTATTATGACCCAACTTATCATCAATTATTTTGTATTTTTTCTTGTCATCGATTATTGTCTTATCATCAATTATTTTGTATTTTTTCTTATCATCGATTATTGTTGAGAGCTACTCGACTAATTTACTTTTTCCAAATTTATTAATATTAAGATGCATTCAAATACAGATGTCACATTTAGGAGTCTCATTCCATAAATCATAACATTTGATGTCGACCAAAAAACAAAATTTAATATTCCTGAAAAAATCATACATAAAATAGTTTTGATATTGTAAAAAAAAAAGTGTAAAAAAAGAATATTTACCATTTTTATTGTTAAAAGGGACTAAAAATATTTTAATCAATCTTTATTTGAAACAAAAATAATAAACCAAGAGATTACCAAAAAAACAATAAATCTGTTTGACAGAAAACAAAAACAATAAATCTAAAGATATATATAAATGGAATCAGTTGGCCAATCATGTTTCAGCTTATAAGGATTTAACGTGGGAGACAAAGCAAGCCGTGATGATGATGCCACGTGTACAATTACTTTTACGACTAATGTGTTGACTGGTTCTCCCACTACTTCCCGTAAATGCTGTGGTTGTGGGTGGTAGCGGTTGCTAATGATTGGAACCAATCACATAAAACGTTTTTAATCGCTCCTAATCGTTTCCAACCGCTTCAAACCACTAAATTCCAAAAACTGCTTTCCGCAAGCATTTGTGGTTGCGGGCGATTGCGGTTGGATTTTTTTTTTTGATAAAAAACTTAAAAGAAATCAATAATAATGAAATTCTTTTGTGTTATATCTTCTATCTAACCATTTTACTCATTAAAAATGGGAGAAAATGAAGTACAGATACGATTACAGAGATTATAAAATTAACAATTAGAAGAAAATAATATTTCAATTAACAATAACCCAGAAAACTTGATGTAAATTTAATGACACATCGCACATAAGTTCAAAAAAATCTAAATAAATATAATAATTCATCAGAAATTTTTTAAAAATAAGATTATTTGTGAAAAATATTAATACAAATCACCAGTGACTCTTCTCAACTCTCACTTGACCATTCCTACCGATGCAACTACTGACCCATGATCTAAGAGAAAAGAGAAAAGATCTATGATCTAAAGCATATGTTTTGTCATTTATCAAATTACTTGATTAAATTTTTGGTGAAAAGCCAAATGCATAAAGGAATAAGTATTTCAATATGAAATTTATTTGTTTTTTAAATAATTATTTTAGTATTTTTTAAATAAATTTAAATTATAAATCAAGTTTAATTAAAATTTTTGTGTTTTTAAACATTTATATATTATATATCACATTTATTATGTTCCAACCGCTATTGCACCCGCTAGTCAACCAATCGTAAACCTCCTGCAAACACACAAATTTTAAACCACCAAACCAGTCGTTCAAAACACTTAATAACGCTTGAAATCGCAATCGTCCGTTTCTGCAATCTTCCGCAACCGCAATCGCAGCGTTTGAACCAGTCAGGCCCTAAGTTGTCTTTAGCTGTCACGAGCGTAAGTTAACGAGTTGTCAACAGTATGTGTTTTAAATGCGCGTCGGGCGCAATATAGTCTCTCGCTCTGTCCTTGTCGTTTGGGCCCAAACCCTTTTTTAGTTTTGGCCCACTTTTATCAGTAAGCCACTGTTGTTCTTTTCTATTTTTCCCAATGTTACAAAGATATTTTCGTCCACAATATCATCAAATTGCATGATTTGGTGAGATATAATAATGGTAAAAGTTTGGGATGGGCACTAGTTGGACGTTTAAAATGGGAGTAGCAGCCTCTAACAAAAATTAGCTAAATTTAAATTTAACTGAATAATTTAATAACTAAAGTTTGTTCTATGTTAAATAGTTACGAATGAAATTACTGCAAGTATCAAAATTATTAAACAGATTCATAAAAATATATATTAAAAAAGACTGGTCCAATATTATTAAGAATATATCAAAATTTATATTAAAAAAATTAGTACGAATATGTCCAAATTTATATTCTCTAAAAATTTGGCCACAAAATATGATCCGAAAATGTCATTTAAAGTTTTTAACTAAGAACACCTAAAGTTTTAATGACTAATATATATTTACTTGATGTCATTAGATTACATTCATTCTTTTTGTTGGAGTATTGATGTTTGTGTGACCTGAAAGTGATATATATATATATACTTGGTTATGTTCGTAAAAAACACTTGAGAGCATTTTTAAATAATTATCCATAATGTTATAATTGTATGACTTTGGATAATTTAGAGAAGACTAAACAAAATGTTAGCATACAATTATATATATGCCATTTTGAGAGCTATTTTGGATAATTTTAGAGGAGACTTTCCACAATATATATGCTATTTTGTTGGTGAACATACGCATCATGTTTTCTCTTTGCAGGTGAGGGAGAACAAATATCTCACGAGCACTATTCTTAAGATGTGGAACTAGAAAAAGCTTTGTGGTTACCATTTTGAATCTTAATCTCCTTTTTGACATAAATCTTTGATCTCCGATCCTATTCCCCTACAAAAAGCAAATTTACAATGTTTTAGCATAGGTTAATTAACTCGGGACAAGATCATTAAATATTATCTAACCACATCAAGTATATATAATATTTGGAAAAGAAATGGTTGGCACCTACGATTTTATATTTTATATTTCTATGTAAATCAAAATAACAAAAAACAGATGTCACGATTATGCACATGCAGTTCGTCTTATCTTTTCATATGCAAGTTATAGCTTAAATTCTTTGATTTGATATGTCTCTCTTGTTTTCATTAGCAAGAAAACATAATCCACGAAGGTTAATCATTTAGGGGATGGTTTTCCAATATATCCCAGTTTTATCACAAACATATACTTTTGTTTCTTATGGGATTTTGTTGACCAATAAAGGAATTGTGAGGATTTGGAAAAAGAGAAAAAAAAAGAAAAATATTAGGAGTTAATGGTAGATTTAAGCAGTTGACGGTGAAACATGGAAAGGGACGTTTGGGAGGTTTGGTTTGGTTGTCTGAGCGGTGACGCTTCTATTTGATTTGGAAGGTTTGGCGGACAGTGACACAACAACTTAACTACACCCATCTTCCCTTTTGTCACATCTCATGTCTTCCAACCATCTATCTCTCTCTCTCTCTCTAAATAAAAGATTGTTAGGAACTTTAGGATTGAAAACTGATCATACAGACATAATTAAACTGTTTGAAACATACAAATTACAATTATACAAATGACATCGGGTTCCCTAGCTTTGACGTATGCGTTATAGCAGCTAATAGACATGACATAACAATCCCAACATGAATGATGTTAAAAAAAAAAAAAAAAACAAATTTCTAACATGAATAGAACTCCAAATACTAATATGAAATTATAGATTTATATTTGTCTATATAGCATGTTATTTTCCATTAGAATAGTATGACTTCAACTTGGTTTAATAGTGACCAGAGGGTCACATAAATATATTTATATATAAAACTCAAAATGTCTAGTGTTTTATCTCCAAGACATGTACAAGTCAAACCTTCTGTAATATAATTTTTAAACACAATATCTTCATCTGATTTTGCATTATCCATTTATCCCTAAAGAAATTATTTACATTAGAATAAATCTTGAATGTGAAAGAGAAAACTATTTTTGTACGTGTGATAAAATTAAATTTTTTTTTTTTTTTTGTCGTCAATTAAATTTCTTTCTGCATAGACAACTTACAAAATAAGAAGGCTATTAAGTATAGTATATAGATCAGGAAAGCCAATGTTAATAGAGCTTGGGTAAAGTAGTTTCATATTTTTATGTATAAGAAAAGTTGAAGATAGGGTTAGCTAGGAGTCATAGGACCAATGGACCATTCTATAATCATAATGCAAGACAACCAACTAACACAATATTTAGTTATTTACCATTCTAATTTTGTGTTGCTTCTCTGTATCCATGTCAATTCCACATATTAAATATATATACATTTACATACATCTACATGAATATCACAGTGTGTGTGTTCGAGATAAGATGAAAAAGTATATGGCTGAAATACACACTTGAAAGACAAAGAAACTGTGTGTCATGTCGATGATTTTATGTTTTTTTTTTTTTTTTTTTTTCACAAGTCATGCATTAATTAATCCCTTTGTTTTCTTCCTCTCTCCTGGTCCATGTATTCTCTATTAACTATTTTTTGTTTGCTCCTATTTTCTTCAACCTTGTTTGCTCATTCTTTGACAATGAACTTACACAAATATTTATTTACAATTTTATGTTAGAATAGTCATGTGATTTTTCTCTTCAAACACAAGTCGACAAAAAGAATTAGTTACTTGGTTTCGTATAAGGTCAATAGAAGTTAATATAGTCCTATCTTTACCTTAAGTCGTCTGCATAGTGTTTATAGAGTTAAAAGAGTAAATTCATCACCTACATACCACCACTATTTCTTCTCGTACCTTTAAATACTACAATTAGGTATCAGCAGCAAGAAGAGAACTCATAATGAATATTTTCTCTGGTTAAATGTGACTTGCATTTGTAGTTTGGTGTTAGGTTTAAATATTTTAACTTTGAAGTAAAATGGACAACCTAATAAGAGGGAAATAAAGAAAACAGATATTCTAGATTTTGGGAAACTAATTTCTAGTGATAATCAAGTGAAAAAGACGACCAAAATTTTTTTGAACTGTTTTTTTAAAAAAGAAGCAAAAAAAAAAAAAAAGATTTACCATAAAACGTTAAAGAAAAAAAAAAGAAACAAGGACCAAAATACGGATGAGTTGGGTGATGTTCGTGTCAGATTATAATTGGACAATATTGACCCGACAAAACAATCGACGAGTACAATTAACTTCAACGAACTCATCACACACACTCCTAACTCCGATTCCCTTTTTAACAGCCGCGTTTTCATCTCTTGGGTCAACCCCCCCCCCTACCCCCCACGTACGTACGTTATTAATATTATATATACACTCTATATTCCTTATTTATGACGTCATTACCATAACTCACACTTTGAATGTTAAAGTTTCATTTTCTTTTCTTTGATTGATTTTTTGGAATAATCTTCGTTACTCCCCATCTAACTCAAATTTCGATTTAAGTTTTAAAATATTGGTTTTATACTACCATAAAATCTAAAGTTACCTATATATATATATATATGAGAACACCAAGAGTCAACTATATTTTTAAAATATGGAAAAAAACATTTTATTGTGATGAAAGGGTAACTTAGGGATATGCAATGCAATTATTTATTTTCCTTTTCTATTTTTTTTTAAAGTAATTATTTGCATGAGTTTAACATATCTCACTTTTTTTTAACTTTTTACCCCAGTGTAGTACTGTTTATTTTTACACCTAGCAGAATTTGTTTTACCATGGGTTTGACCTATCCCCTTTTTTTTTTACTACTATCGTGTAATGGAACCCATCTTTCACTAACGGACAAAAACAAAAGGAAAAATAAGTAAAAAGTGAAAAGCAGAAAGTAAAATTAGCTGATTAGTAAAATGGTATAACAGTAATGAAATATTGAAAAAACTTGTTGGTGTGACTCAAAATATCGCGGCTCGTGATACGATAAATTGCTAATATAACTTGTTCTTGGACCTGATTTACAAATGAAACAAACAAGTTAGTTGCAAGTTTTAATCAATAAACACACAAATTTTATATATTTTTATTAAATACTATATGTTGTTAATTGTTATTATATTTAAAATAAAATAAAAGAAGTATTTAAAGTTTGTGTTTGAGATAATCTCTCCGGTTTGTTTGGTTCTTGTTTCTTCTGTACACATCATTTACTAAAGAGAAGATAATAATTATTATTATAGTGGTCTTGTCCGTACCTGATTATAACCTCTCTCTCTCTACTTCTTCTACGATCTGATCGGCCATTAAAGCTTCTTTTTTTTTCACCCTTCACTATGAAGTGATAAACCAAAAAAAAAAAAGACGAAACTTTACTGTTTCCCTCTGCTAATTTAAATCCACAAATCTCTCTCTTTCTCTTTCTCTTTCTCTTTCACTTCGCTTTCTCTATTTCCCCTGAAACGGTTCTTGTCTCTCTCTGTTTCGTCTTCCTCTGTTTTTTTTTGAATCTTTTCATGTTCTTGTCTTGAGAAGAAAAAAACTTAATAAAGGATTGATCTTTCTTCTGAGGGGATAACATAACTTCGTCTCCTTCGATTGAATTTTAAAGAAGAGAGAGAGAGAGAGAGAGATGGAGCAAGAGAAAAGCTTGGATCCACAACTATGGCATGCTTGTGCAGGATCAATGGTTCAAATCCCTACAGTTAACTCAACTGTTTTCTACTTCGCTCAAGGCCACACAGAACACGCTCACGCTCCTCCTGATTTCCACGCGCCGCGCGTACCTCCTCTCATCCTCTGCCGCGTCGTCTCCGTCAAGTTCCTCGCCGACTCTGACACAGACGAAGTTTTCGCCAAAATCACGCTTTTGCCATTACCTGGAAACAACGACTTGGATCTAGACAACGACGCCGTTTTGTGTCTTACTCCTTCTTCTGACGGTAACGGTAACGTTAACGTTAACGAGAAGCCGGCGTCGTTCGCCAAAACGTTGACGCAGTCCGACGCTAACAACGGCGGCGGTTTCTCCGTTCCTCGTTACTGCGCCGAGACGATTTTCCCTCGGCTTGATTACACGGCGGAGCCGCCGGTTCAAACCGTTATTGCTAAAGATATCCACGGCGAGACTTGGAAATTCCGGCATATTTACAGAGGTACGCCTCGCCGTCATCTCTTAACCACCGGCTGGAGCACGTTCGTTAACCAGAAGAAACTAATCGCCGGCGATTCCATCGTTTTCCTCCGTTCTGAATCCGGAGACCTCTGCGTCGGAATCCGCCGGGCCAAACGCGGCGGAATCGGATCTAACGGTTTAGGATCCGACAGTCCTTACCCCGGATTCTCCGGTTTCCTCCGTGACGACGAGACGACAACAACAACGACGTCTAAGCTGATGATGATGAAACGCAACGGAGGAAACGACGGAAACGCGGCGTCTGCGGCTGCCGCAACTGCGGGGAGGGTAAGAGTAGAAGCAGTGGCGGAAGCGGTGGCGCGTGCAGCGTGTGGACAAGCGTTTGAGGCTGTTTACTACCCACGCGCTAGCACGCCTGAGTTTTGCGTTAAAGCAGCTGATGTGAGATCAGCAATGAGGATAAGATGGTGTAGTGGTATGCGTTTTAAAATGGCGTTTGAAACAGAGGACTCTTCAAGAATCAGTTGGTTCATGGGTACTGTCTCAGCTGTTCAAGTCGCTGATCCAATTCGTTGGCCTAATTCACCTTGGCGTCTCCTCCAGGTTAGCTTTAAAGTCAACCTCAAAGTCCCCTCTTC
Organism: Camelina sativa; assembly: GCF_030686135.1. Taxonomy (NCBI): domain Eukaryota; kingdom Viridiplantae; phylum Streptophyta; class Magnoliopsida; order Brassicales; family Brassicaceae; genus Camelina; species Camelina sativa. The sequence goes on along the minus strand of NC_141886.1, from coordinate 7,923,272 downwards.
CTTTTTTTTTTTAACAAGAATCATCGTTTTAAGTGTTGGTTTTGTTATAATATAGGTAGCGTGGGACGAACCTGATTTGTTACAAAATGTGAAACGGGTTAGCCCGTGGTTAGTCGAATTAGTATCGAACATGCCTGCGATCCATTTATCTCCTTTCTCTCCAAGGAAGAAGATTAGGATTCCGCAGCCGTTCGAGTTCCCATTCGACGGTACCAAATTCCCAATATTCTCCCCGGGTGGCGAATCCATGTGTTATCTGTCAAACGACAACAACAACAACAATGCTCCTGCAGGGATACAGGGAGCCAGGCAAGCTCAACAACTCTTCGGATCACCATCTCCGTCTTTGTTGTCTGATCTCAATCTTAGTAGTTACTCCGGTAACAAGTTACAGTCTACAGCGATGTTTGTATCCGGTTTTAACCCGAGGCATCATTACGATAATTTAGTGTCCCGTCAGGGTAGGGGGGATACAGAGAATAGTAATAACATTTCGTGTTCTTTAACTATGGGGAATCCTGCTATGGTTCATCAGGACAAGAAGAAGTCTGGTGGTGGTTCGGTTAAGACTCATCAGTTTTTGTTGTTCGGTCAACCTATTTTAACCGAACAGCAAGTTATGAACCGGAAACGGTCTTTGGAAGAAGAGGCGCAAGCGCGGGAGGAGAAATGTTCGGTGGCTCGTGGATTAACATGCAATTATGGTTTCCAAGGACTTGAAACGGGTCATTGTAAAGTTTTCATGGAATCTGAGGATGTGGGACGCACGCTCGATCTCTCGGTTATTGGCTCGTACCAAGAATTGTACCGGAAATTAGCCGAGATGTTTCCTATCGAAGAGAGGTCGGATTTGTTGACTCATGTTGTGTACCGGGACTCAAATGGTGTTATAAAACGCATTGGAGAAGAACCTTTCAGGTAAAAAAATCTCAAAGAACTCGTTTCAGTTAACGGTTAGTTTTCGGTTTTTTCTTCATTGATTGAATTGTCGGTTTTAAAATGTAGTGATTTCATGAGAGCGACGAAACGGCTAACGATCAAGATGGATATTGGTGGCGACAACGTGAGAAAGTAAGTCTTTTTTCAAGCATATTTCGGCTTTGTTTATTATGTACCGATTGGAATACTGATTTCGGTTTGGTTTTGCGTAGGACGTGGATAACCGGAATCAGGAATGGTGAAAATGGTATAGACGCTTCAACAAAGACCGGTCCGCTCAGCATCTTCGCTTAAAGCATTGAAGAAACAGTGGCCTTTGTTTTGAACCTAAACTAAAGTTTATTTTGCTCTTTTTATTCTCTTTTTTATCTTTCCTATTTTAAATCCGTTTTTTTGGTCTTTTGTGTGTAACAAACTATTTCCAAGTTTTAAGAAATTCCTCTAATTGGTATTTGAATTTATTTGGTTGGGTTGTAAAATTGTATATGATAATCAAAGAGCCTGCCATATCATTTGTATGAAGAAGAGACTATATATATCATTATGAGTAAAATGTGTCAAATATGGTTCACTTCTAGATATTAAATTATTAAGCTTGCTTAATGGAAATTATTTTTCTATTGAATTGAGTTTTGTAGCTAACTTTTTTTTGAAATAATTTTTGGAAATAATTTTTGTCTTCTTAAGGTAACTTTTTTTGTGTGCTAGCTAGTGTTAGCTAAATTATTGTTCCCAAAGCTTCCCTTGGTTATTTATATATTATTCTCTTCGTTTCAATATAAGTATCGTTTAAAAAATTTCACACAGATTTAAAAGTAAATAAATATTAAATTTTATTCTTTATTAATATATGTATATTTTTTCATTGATCAATACATTAAA